>NW_027362669.1:227500-527500 GCF_042186555.1 Aquarana catesbeiana | reverse complement strand
TCCCACACTCAGGACAGGAATATGGCTTCTCCCCTGTGTGAGATCTCTGATGTGTGTAAAGACTGGACTTCTCTGAAAAACATTTTCCACACTCAGGACAGGAATACGGCTTTTCCCCTGTGTGAGATCTCTGATGTGTGTAAAGATGGGACTTCTGTGAATAACATTTCCCGCACTCAGGACAGGAATACGGCTTCTCCCCCGTGTGAGATCTCTGATGTGTGTAAAGATGTGACTTCTGTGAAAAACATTTCCCGCACTCAGGACAGGAATACGGCTTCTCCCCTGTGTGAGATCTCTGATGTGTGTAAAGACTGGACTTCTCTGAAAAACATTTCCCACACTCAGGACAGGAATACGGCTTTTCCCCTGTGTGAGATCTCTGATGTTTAGAAAGATCGGACTTCAGTAAAAAACATTTCCCACACTCAGGACAGGAATACGGCTTCTCCCCTGTGTGAGATCTCTGATGTGTGTAAAGATGGGACTTATGTGAAAAACATTTCCCGCACTCAGGACAGGAATAAGGCTTCTCCCCTGTGTGAGATCTTATATGGACATTAAGTTTGGATTTATAACGGAAACACTTCCCGCACTCAGTACAGGAAAGTCTCTTATCTGTTGGAAGGACGGCACCATCCCTCACAGTCTGAGGTTCCTCAGGATAAGAGGAATACGATGGTCCATCTACACTGTGTGGTGCCGGATGGACATTTGAGGTAGTCGGGTTTTCTCCTGGACTATACTGTGTGATGTCCTCATCTTCTACTTTACAGTCTGGAGACAAAGTGAGACAATCCTCTGAGGTTTTCCTCATCTCCCGTCCATCTACTAAAATAGAAATAAAAAGATTATTACTAGACATGAGCTGATTGGTTCCCCTAAACCAGGACTCCGCCCACATCAGGCAGCTTTGTCTCTGAGGATCTTACAATTCCCCCCTCAAGGTAACTAGTAAATGGGTCCTCTGTAGGGCGGCAACTAATGATTATTTTCAGAATTGATTAGTTGGTCGATTATTGTTTTGATTAATTAGATAAAACCCTCATAAAAAGGTTGGTGTATAATTGAGTTAATATTCTTGAATATCTATATACAGCGGTAAATATAAATATCCAGATATATAGTTGGATATTTAATCCACTCTGAGAATAACAGACAGATAGATGTATTATTAGAGGGAGAATCTGCTACATATCAGAATCAGAGATCAACATTATTAAAATATAAAAAAGATGTAAAACGCTTGTTTTGCAGATGATCAGACAGGAGTGTAATATAATATGATGGATGACAGACTCCCTTGTCATAGACAGGTAGGTGGGTACAAGCTCCCTGCACCTGATGTCACTTATGCTGGCCGTACATAAACTCATTTTTCTTTCAAAAAAACATTCATCCAATTTTCTAACCATTAGACGGCTTTCACACCGAGCCGCCCATAGCATCGGCGGTAAAATGCCGCTATTTTTATCGGCATTTTACAGTCGAATTTGCGGTGCATTTTGGCCGCTAGCAGGGCGCTTTTACCCCCCGCTAGTGGCCGAGAAAGGGGTAAAACTGCCCGCAATGCCCTGCAATAGCGACGCTTTGCCGGCGGTATCCCAGCGCTGCCCCGTTGATTTCAATGGGGAGCAGCGGTGGAGGAGCGGTAAACACACTGCTCCTTCACCGCTCCAAAGAAGGACTTTTCCTGACGTCCTGCCAGGGCACCGCTCCGGTGTGAAAGCCCACCGCTCTCCCGTGCCCTCAGGCTTTCACACTGGAGACAATGGAGCAGCTGTTTGAGGGCGGATTGCAGGCGCTAGTTTTAACGCTATAGCGCCTGCAAAACACCGCCGGTGTGAAAAGGCTTTTAGTGGGTCATCGTGTCCCCACTCTCTAACCATCTCTTCTATCATGTCTCCAGTCTCTAACCATCTCTTCTATCATGTCTCTAGTCTCTAACCATCTCCTGTATCATGTCCCCAGTCTCTGACATCTCTTGTATCATGTCCCCAGTCTCTAACCATCTCCTGTATCATGTCCCCAGTCTCTAACCATCTCCTTTATCATGTACCCAGTCTCTAACCATCTCCTGTATCATGTCCCCAGTCTCTAATCATCTCCTGTATCATGTCCCCAGTCTCTAACCATCTCTTGTATCATGTCCCCAGTCACTAGCCATCTCCTGTATCATGTCCCCAGTCACTAACCATCTCCTGTATCATGTCCCCAGTCTCTAACCATCTCCTTTATCATGTACCCAGTCTCTAACCATCTCCTTTATCATGTACCCAGTCTCTAACCATCTTCTGTATCATGTCCTCAGTCTCTAACCATCTCTTGTATCATGTCCCCAGTCACTAGCCATCTCCTGTATCATGTCCCCAGTCACTAACCATCTCCTGTATCATGTTCCCAATTTCTAATCATCTCCTGTATCATGTCCCCAGCCTCTAACCATCTCCTGTATCATGTCCCCAGCCTCTAACCATCTCCTGTATCATGTCCCCAGTCTCTAACCATCTCCTGTATCATGTCCCCAGCCTCTAACCATCTCCTGTATCATGTCCCCAGCCTCTAACCATCACCTGTATCATGTCCCCAGTCTCTAACCATCTCCTGTATCATGTCCCCAGTCTCTAACCATCTCCTGTATCATGTCCCCAGTCTCTAACCATCTCCTGTAACATGTCCCCAGTCACTAACCATCTCTTGTATCATGTCTTCAGTCTTCCTATACTTTGTACCTTCCTATAGGGGAACTCCTATAGGAAGGTATAGGAACTCCTATACCGGTACATCGAGCCACACCAGAAAGGCAGAGGGAGATTAGGGAAGTAAACAAGTGGCTGAAGAGCTGGTGTAGTAAGGAGGGGTTTGGGTTCCTGGAGGACTGGGCCGACTTCTCAGTCAGTAACCGGTACTTTAGAAGGGACGGACTGCACCTAAATGAGGAGGGTTCAGATCTGCTGGGAATGAAGATGGCCAAAAAGTTAGAGGGGTTTTTAAACTAGGCGATGGGGGGGAGGGTCCAGAGACAGGGATAGCCAGCACGGATGATATTCCAGAGGGTAGTGTTGGGGGCATTAGTGGTAGGTTAACCAAAGCACAAAAACACAAAGTGAGTATAGTAGCAAGTCCTAGTTGCAATTTTGAAACACCCAATACGAGGACAATATGCGACCGGTCTAAACTATGTGGCATGTTCACCAATGCCAGGAGCCTGGCAGACAAGATGGGTGAACTAGAGATACTGTTGTACGAGGAGGATTTGGATTTTGTGGGAATTTCAGAGACCTGGTTCAACAGCTCTCATGATTGGCTGGCAAACATTCAAGGGTATACCCTATACTGCAAGGATAGAGAGAGTAAAAAAGGGGGAGGGGTATGCCTATATATCAAGAATAATGTACAAGCGAATGTGAGAGAAGACATCACTGAGGGAGCTAGAGAGGAGGTGGAATCCTTATGGGTAGAGCTCCAAAGGGATGAAGCTAAGGGGAAAATAATACTGGGAGTATGCTATAGGCCCCCTAACCTGAGGGAGGAAGTGGAGACGGATCTCCTATCACAAATTGGATTAGCAGCAAGGATGGGAAGTGTTATCATAATGGGGGATTTTAATTATCCTGACATAGACTGGGCGGAGGGAACCGCGCATTCATTTAAGGCTCGCCAGTTCCTTAATGTCTTGCAGGACAATTTTATGGGTCAGATGGTAGACGCACCAACTAGAAATAAAACATTACTAGATCTACTGATTACCAACAATACAGACCTGATCACAGATGTGGAAATACGGGGCAATTTAGGTAACAGCGATCACAGGTCAATTAGTTTCAGTATAAATCACACAAATAGGAAACATAAAGGGAATACAAAGACACTGAATTTCAAAAGAGCCAACTTCCCTAAACTACAAACCTTGCTGAAAGGCATAAATTGGGATAAAATATTAGGAACAAAGAATACGGAGGAGAGATGGGTTTGCTTTAAGAGCATATTAAATAAGGGCATTGGCCAATGTATCCCATTGAGTAATAAATTTAAAAGAGCGAACAAACATCCTGGATGGCTTAACTCCAATGTAAAAATGTATATAAAAGCAAAGGAGAAGGCCTTCAAAAAATACAAGGTTGAGGGATCATCCACAGCATTCAGACTTTATAAAGGATGCAATAAGAAATGTAAGGGTGCAATTAGGACGGCTAAGATAGAACATGAAAGACACATAGCGGAGGAGAGCAAAAAAAATCCCAAGAAATTCTCTAAGTATGTAAACAGTAAAAAAGGGAGGACAGACCATATTGGCCCCATAAAGAATGAGGAAGGACATCTGGTTACAAAGGATGGGGAGATGGCAAAGGTATTGAATTTATTCTTCTCCTCAGTCTTCACAAGTGAATCGGGGGGCTTCAGTAACCAAAACTGCAGTGTTTATCCTCAGGACACAACACAGGAAGCACCTACATGGTTAACAGAGGACGGAATTAAAATTAGACTTGAGAAACTTAACATTAATAAATCACCGGGACCAGATGGCTTGCATCCGAGGGTACTTAGGGAACTCAGTCAGGTGATTGCCAGACCGTTGTTCCTAATTTTTACAGTCTATTGACTGGAATGGTACCAGCTGATTGGAGAAAAGCCAATGTAGCACCAATATTTAAAAAGGGCCCAAAAAACATCCCTGGGAATTACAGACCAGTTAGCCTAACATCAATAGTATGTAAAATCTTGGAGGGGATGATAAGGGACTATATACAAAATTTTAGTAATAAGAACGATATCATTAGCAGTAATCAGCATGGATTCATGAAGAATCGTTCTTGCCAAACCAATCTATTAACCTTCTATGAGGAGGTGAGTTGCCATCTAGATAAAGGAAGGCCCGTAGACGTGGTGTATCTGGATTTTGCAAAAGCATTTGACACAGTTCCCCATAAACGTTTACTGTACAAAATAAGGTGCGTTGGCATGGACCATAGGGTGAGTACCTGGATTGAAAACTGGCTACAAGGGCGAGTTCAGAGGGTGGTGATAAATGGGGAGTACTCAGAATGGTCAGAGGTGGGTAGTGGGGTTCCCCAGGGTTCTGTGCTGGGACCAATCCTATTTAATTTGTTCATAAACGACCTGGAGGATGGGATAAACAGTTCAATCTCTGTATTTGCAGACGATACTAAGCTAAGCAGGGCAATAACTTCTCCGCAGGATGTGGAAACCTTGCAAAAAGACCTGAACAAATTAATGGGGGAGGGGCGACTACATGGCAAATGAGGTTCAATGTAGAAAAATGTAAAATAATGCATTTGGGTGGCAAAAATATGAATGCAATCTATAGACTGGGGGGAGAACCTCTGGGGGAATCTAGGATGGAAAAGGACCTGGGGGTCCTAGTAGATGATAGGCTCAGCAATGGCATGCAATGCCAAGCTGCTGCTAATAAGGCAAACAGAATATTGGCATTAAAAAGGGGGATCAACTCCAGAGATAAAACGATAATTCTCCCGCTCTACAAGACTCTGGTCCGGCCGCACCTGGAGTATGCTGTCCAGTTCTAGGCACCAGTCCTCAGGAGGGACGTACTGGAAATGGAGCGAGTACAAAGAAGGGCAACAAAGCTAATAAAGGGTCTGGAGGATCTTAGTTATGAGGAAAGGTTGTGAGCTCTGAACTTATTCTCTTTGGAGAAGAGACGCTTGAGAGGGGATATGATTTCAATTTACAAATACTGTACTGGTGACCCCACAATAGGGATAAAACTTTTTCGCAGAAGAGAGTTTAATAAGACTCGTGGTCACTCATTACAATTAGAAGAAAAGAGGTTTAACCTTAAACTACGTAGAGGGTTCTTTACTGTAAGAGCGGCAAGGATGTGGAATTCCCTTCCACAGGCGGTGGTCTCAGCGGGGAGCATTGATAGCTTCAAGAAACTATTAGATAATCACCTGAATGACCGCAATATACAGGGATATGTAATGTAATACTGACACATAATCACACACATAGGTTGGACTTGATGGACTTGTGTCTTTTTTCAACCTCACCTACTATGTAACTATGTAACTATGTAACTCCTATAGCAAAATATAAAGTATAGTATAGAGTTCTCCTATAGGAAGCCACAAAGTATAGTATAGAGTTCCCCTATAGGAAGGTACAAAGTATAGTATAGAGTCCCCTATAGGAAGGTATAAAGTATAGTATAGAGTTCCCCTATAGGAAGGTATAAAGTATAGTATAGAGTTCCCCTATAGGAGGCCACAAAGTATAGTATAGAGTTCCCCTATAGGAAGATACAAAAAACTTCTGCCTTTAGAATCACTTGCTTCCTTCTCGTGTCCTACGAGGCATTGCTCCTCACACATTCAAGTTCTCAGGCAATTATTGACATGTATGGATGGTGTACTGAGCTGTATTTTCTGATATGTAAAGAAATAATGCATTCTGTATGCAGGCCAGATAATTGAATGACCAACTAATTGTTAATGGCAATAGTTGACAACTATTTTCATAATCAATTATGATGATTGGTTGTTTCAGTCCTACATCTCTGATCTCCTACCAGTTCATTTCTTTATTCATGGGCCTTAGTCAGAGAGTGAGGAAACAACAAGAACTGTCTTTTATAGGAGTGACAGTGATGAGGGGATTATAGGACGAGTGTCCCCACCCCCTCTATCACTCATTGCCATCTTCCCAACACAAGAAGTCCTGCACTTCCTTATTTAGTCCATGATTTAGTCATGAATAACAGCGGGGCTGAGCCCCACCAGAGGTCAGAGAGTGAGGATGGGGGGAGAACAACCAAGATGAAGACTGGACTGATCCTGAAGACCCCCATCATTGGGTTATTGACTCCTCCCTCATTATCACCTTCTGTTTAAGGTTCCAAAGTTTGAGGATGTTATCACATTATTATCACCATGTAAAAGTCTGTCCTCCAATCAAATCATCAGATATAAAATGTCCAGCTGGTAGGAAATGGGTGTAACAAAAGAGAATACATATTATGTGTATATATAGCAGCGGGTAGAGGGGAGAGAGCAGAAGTCAGGACTATGTAATGTACAACATATTGTATAAGATACAACAGATAGGACTATATAGTATCAGAATGATGTAATGTACAATATAGAGTATATAGTGCAGGGGTCAGGAGTATGTAATGTACAACATAGAGTATATAGTGTTGGTGTCAGGAATATGTAATGTACAACATAGAGTATATAATCCAGGGGTCAGGACTATGTAATGTACAATATAAATTATATAGTGTAAGGGTCAGGACTCATAATATTGGTATTCAGTAATCAGTGGAAGATTAAATGTTTACATGAGACAAGTTGCAGAGGTCCCACACCGCTGCCTACCATCTCCTGAGACTGCACTCAGTGACTTGGGTCTGAGACTATACAGACATATCCCTCCACCCGGCACAGCCAGCAGACAACAGAGCAAGTAATCCTGGGAGAATTGTTCTGTCAGAGATCATGCTTATTTCTGGGCATGAGGTAGAAGATTCAAAGCACATGCCCAAGGTGCCTAGGTAGAGCAACATCTTTGGTGAAAATCATCCTTTTGCTGCCAGCTGAACCCCAGAATGTCCATAAATCCAGTCTAGATACATAAATTGTGTCTGCAGCACAGAGAAGGAAGATTATCACCCAGTCCCCGCCCTACTCTGGACCAATCAGTGAGCAGTATGGGTGGAGGAATGTATTTAGTGTTAATGACCCACCTGTGCTGATCTCTGTAGGAGTGTCCTCCTCTATAAATGTCCCCGTTATTCCATCCTCCTCCATAGACTGCTGATCATCCCTCACATACCTCTCTTCTTCTTCTGCTTTAACCTCAAATTCTATATCGATTGGATCTCCACTCTAAATCAAGAAAATGAGAGAGAATATCATCTGTAACATATAACCTTTATTATTGTGACATCACATAAGAAATCCACACATTATTTCTACTAGT
Organism: Aquarana catesbeiana; assembly: GCF_042186555.1. Taxonomy (NCBI): domain Eukaryota; kingdom Metazoa; phylum Chordata; class Amphibia; order Anura; family Ranidae; genus Aquarana; species Aquarana catesbeiana. Next base: position 519,535 of record NW_027362669.1, on the reverse strand, counting down.
CAATGTTCTAGATGCTCCATCCCACCAACCTTGCAATAGAGAGGGATGGTGTGATCTTCCTGTGTGGAATCTCGGGAATACAGAGGACGGGGACATCTCTCTGGTGGGTTTCTGTAGCTGGATGACTCCACCATGGTGTCCTGGTACAGATCTTTGTGTTCTTTTAGAGACTCCTCCATCACCCCATCCTCATCATCCTCCTCTTTTATCTCTTCTTTTACTTCAACTTTAGAATCTCTCAGGTTTCCACTCTGAATATATAATAAAAATGACATGAATGGTAACAATGCAGATAATGTACAGATCCTAATGATACTATCAGTGATTGTTCCTCATCTACCTGATGATGGTGAGGGATGGTGTGATCTTCCTGTGTGGAATCCCGGGAATACAGAGGACGGGGACATCTCTCTGGTGGGTTCCCATTACTGGATCCATCTGTAGGAAACACACACACTGACTGAATACATTGTTTCTATGTGTTTATCAGATGATGGGGGATCTAGGTGGAGCCTCTGTACTGCTCTCTCCTTTACAATAAAGTCTCCTCTTACCCGGTGATGTGAGGGGCGGCTGATTGTCCATCATGACGTCCTTGTAGAGATCCTTGTGTCCTTCTAAATACTCCCACTCCTCCATGGAGAAATAGACAGTGACATCCTGACACCTTATAGGAACCTGACACACACAATGATACAGTCACCATCCAGACACATCCCTTGTCTGTTACTGGATAATGTCCCAGAATTCCCAGAATCCTCCTCACCTCTCCGGTCAGGTCTGTGTTTTATTAATAGAGATAAGAGTGATGTCATGTGACCTCCCAGAATCCTCCTCACCTCTCCGGTCAGGTCTGTGTATTATTAATAGAGATAAGAGTGATGTCATGTGACCTCCCAGAATCCTCCTCACCTCTCCGGTCAGGTCTGTGTTTTATTAATAGAGATAAGAGTGATGTCATGTGACCTCCCAGAATCCTCCTCACCTCTCCGGTCAGGTCTGTGTTTTATTAATAGAGATAAGAGTGATGTCATGTGACCTCCCAGAATCCTCCTCACCTCTCCGGTCAGGTCTGTGTTTTATTAATAGAGATAAGAGTGATGTCATGTGACCTCCCAGAATCCTCCTCACCTCTCCGGTCAGGTCTGTGTTTTATTAATAGAGATAAGAGTGATGTCATGTGACCTCCCAGAATCCTCCTCACCTCTCCGGTCAGGTCTGTGTTTTATTAATAGAGATAAGAGTGATGTCATGTGACCTCCCAGAATCCTCCTCACCTCTCCGGTCAGGTCTGTGTTTTATTAATAGAGATAAGAGTGATGTCATGTGACCTCCCAGAATCCTCCTCACCTCTCCGGTCAGGTCTGTGTTTTATTAATAGAGATAAGAGTGATGTCATGTGACCTCCCAGAATCCTCCTCACCTCTCCGGTCAGGTCTGTGTTTTATTAATAGAGATAAGAGTGATGTCATGTGACCTCCCAGAATCCTCCTCACCTCTCCGGTCAGGTCTGTGTTTTATTAATAGAGATAAGAGTGATGTCATGTGACCTCCCAGAATCCTCCTCACCTCTCCGGTCAGGTCTGTGTTTTATTAATAGAGATAAGAGTGATGTCATGTGACCTCCCAGAATCCTCCTCACCTCTCCGGTCAGGTCTGTGTTTTATTAATAGAGATAAGAGTGATGTCATGTGACCTCCCAGAATCCTCCTCACCTCTCCGGTCAGGTCTGTGTTTTATTAATAGAGATAAGAGTGATGTCATGTGACCTCCCAGAATCCTCCTCACCTCTCCGGTCAGGTCTGTGTTTTATTAATAGAGATAAGAGTGATGTCATGTGACCTCCCAGAATCCTCCTCACCTCTCCGGTCAGGTCTGTGTTTTATTAATAGAGATAAGAGTGATGTCATGTGACCTCCCAGAATCCTCCTCACCTCTCCGGTCAGAGACAAATGAGAATATTGCTCAGCCAATGGGAGATGATCTCAGCATGACTTACATAATGAAGAAGATGAGGGGGAGGGGAGGAAGTCAGTGGGGCTTGATAAATTTGCTTTGAATCTAGGAGCCAGCTAAAAAAGTTTTTAAGAGAAGTGTGGGTTATCGGCGCCTGGGGCAGGGCAAGTAATTTGTGAGGTGCAGAAAACAGGACTTGGGGTGCAAGGTGCAGGAGGAGGGTGCAGGGTGCAGAATGCAGGACATGTGGTGTAGGGTAAAGAATGCAGGACATGGGGTGTAGGGTGCAAGGTGCAGGACATGGGGTGCAGGGTGCAGAATGCAGGATATGGGGTGTAGGGTGCAGAATGCAGGACATAGGGTGCAGGGTGCAGAATGCAGGACATGGGGTTTAGGGTGCAGAATGCAGGACATAGGGTGCAGAATGCAGGACATGGGGTGTAGGGTGCAGAATGCAGGACATGGGATGTAGGGTGCAGAATGCAGGACATGGGGTGTAGGGTGCAAGGTGCAGGACATGGGGTGCAGGGTGCAGAATGCAGGATATGGGGTGTAGGGTGCAGAATGCAGGACATAGGGTGCAGGGTGCAGAATGCAGGACATGGGGTTTAGGGTGCAGAATGCAGGACATAGGGTGCAGAATGCAGGACATGGGGTGTAGGGTGCAGAATGCAGGACATGGGATGTAGGGTGCAGAATGCAGGACATGGGGTGTAGGGTGCAAGGTGCAGGACATGGGGTGCAGGGTGCAGAATGCAGGACATGTTGTGCTGTGTGCAGAATGCAGGATATGGGGTGTAGGGTGCAGAATGCAGGACATAGGGTGCAGAATGCAGGACATGGGGTTTAGGGTGCAGAATGCAGGACATAGGGTGCAGAATGCAGGACATGGGGTGTAGGGTGCAGAATGCAGGACATGTGGTGTAGGGTGCAGAATGCAGGACATGTGGTGTAGGGTGCAGAATGCAGGACATGGGGTGTAGGGTGCAGAATGCAGGACATGGGGTGCAGGGTGCAGAATGCAGGACATGGGGTGCAGGGTGCAGAATGCAGGACATGTGGTGTAGGGTGCAGAATGCAGGACATGGGGTGTAGGGTGCAGAATGCAGGACATGGGGTGTAGGGTGCAGAATGCAGGACATGGAGTGTAGGGTGCAGAATGCAGGACATAGGGTGCAGAATGCAGGACATGGGGTGTAGGGTGCAGAATGCAGGACATGGGGTGTAGGGTGCAGAATGCAGGACATGGGGTGTAGGGTGCAGAATGCAGGACATGGGGTGTAGGGTGCAGAATGCAGGACATGTGGTGTAGGGTGCAGAATGCAGGACATGTGGTGTAGGGTGAAAAACGCAGGACATGGAGTGTAGGGTGCAGAATGCAGGACATAGGGTGCAGAATGCAGGACATGGGGTGTAGGGTGCAGAATGCAGGACATGGGGTGTAGGGTGCAGAATGCAGGACATGTGGTGTAGGGTGCAGAATGCAGGATATGGGGTGTAGGGTGCAGAATGCAGGACATGGGGTGTAGGGTGCAGAATGCAGGACATGTGGTGTAGGGTGCAGAATGCAGGACATGGGGTGTAGGGTGCAGAATGCAGGACATGTGGTGTAGGGTGCAGAATGCAGGACATGTGGTGTAGGGTGCAGAATGCAGGATATGGGGTGTAGGGTGCAGAATGCAGGACATGGGGTGTAGGGTGCAGAATGCAGGACATGGGGTGTAGGGTGCAGAATGCAGGACATGGGATGTAGGGTGCAGAATGCAGGACATGGGGTGTAGGGTGCAGAATGCAGGACATGTGGTGTAGGGTGAAGAATGCAGGACATGGGGTGTAGGGTGCAGAATGCAGGACATGGGGTGTAGGGTGCAGAATGCAGGACATGGGATGTAGGGTGCAGAATGCAGGACATGGGGTGTAGGGTGCAGAATGCAGGACATGTGGTGTAGGGTGCAGAATGCAGGATATGGGGTGTAGGGTGCAGAATGCAGAACATGGGGTGTAGGGTGAAGAATGCAGGACATGGGGTGTAGGGTGCAGAATGCAGGACATGGGATGTAGGGTGCAGAATGCAGGACATGGGGTGTAGGGTGCAGAATGCAGGACATGTGGTGTAGGGTGCAGAATGCAGGATATGGGGTGTAGGGTGCAGAATGCAGAACATGGGGTGTAGGGTGCAGAATGCAGGACATGGGGTGCAGGGTGCAGAATGCAGGACATGGGGTGTAGGGTGCAGAATGCAGGACATGGGGTGTAGGGTGCAGAATGCAGGATATGGGGTGTAGGGTGCAGAATGCAGGACATGGGGTGTAGGGTGCAGAATGCAGGACATGGGGTGTAGGGTGCAGAATGCAGGACATGGGGTGTAGGGTGCAGAATGCAGGACATGGGGTGTAGGGTGCAGAATGCAGGACATGGGGTGCAGGGTGAAGAACGCAGGACATGGGATGTAGGGTGCAGAATGCAGGACATGTGGTGTAGGGTGAAGAATGCAGGACATGGGGTGTAGGGTGCAGAATGCAGGATATGGGGTGTAGGGTGAAGAATGCAGGACATGGGGTGTAGGGTGAAGAATGCAGGACATGGGGTGTAGGGTGCAGAATGCAGGACATGGGGTGTAGGGTGCAGAATGCAGGACATGGGGTGTAGGGTGCAGAATGCAGGATATGGGGTGCAGGGTGCAGAATGCAGGATATGGGGTGCAGGGTGCAGAATGCAGGACATGGGGTGCCGGGTACCAGAGAAGGGTGTAGGTCACCACAGGACATGAGATGCAGGAGAAGGGTACAGAGTACAGAATGGAGGACATAGTTACATAGTAGGTAAGGTTGAATAAAGACAATAGTCCATCCAGTCTGACCTGTGTAGGTGCACGTGTGTCAGTGTCAATAATCATTTCCCATATCCCTGTATGTTGTGTTCTTTAAGATGCACGTCCAAGAGTCTCTTAAAAATATCAATACTCCCCGCAGCCACCACCACTTGTGGCAGAGAGTTCCACATTCTTACCGCTCTGACAGTGAAAAACCCCTACGCAGCTTAAGGTTGAACCGAATTCCCCGTGTCTTCTCACACCCCCTGAGATTAAATAGATTTTTTTCCTATGCTGGGATCACCACTGAGATATTTGTAAATAGCTATCATATCTCCTCCTAAGTGTCTTTTCTCCAGCGAGAATAAATTTAGCGATTGTAGTCGCTCTTCGTATTTGAGATCCTCCAGCCCCCTAATTAGTTTAGTTCCCTTTGGACTCTCTTCAGCTCTAGCACATCCCTTCTGAGGACTGGTGACCAAAACTGGACGGAATACTCCAGATGTGGCCTGACCAGAGTTTTATAAGGTGGTAGAATTATAGTTTTATCTCTGGAGAAAATGACCAGTTACACTTACCGGTAACGGTGTTTCTGTGAAGTCTTCCAGGACGGCACCCTGAGAGATGACTGGTCCCACCTGACAAGAAATACAATCGAAGAAGAGGTTAAAACCCCCCGCCCCTCCCTGTGCTCCTCAGTTGTGAAAAAGTATTGACCCACACCAGTGCACGAGAGTAAGAACCACCCCAAATGTTCATACAACACCAACACACAAAAAACAGGTGGGAAGTAGGCCTGCCATCCTGGAAGACTTTCCAGAAACACCGTTACCGCTAAATGTAACTGGTCATTTTCTCAAGTTGTCCTCCAGGACGGCACCCTGAGAGAAGAGCAAGTAGCTCAGGCCTACCTTAGGGTGGGACAACAGCCTATAGAACCTTTCTACTGAATGCCAAATCCTGAGGTGACAGCAGTTCCACCCTATAGTTCCTCAGGAAAGGGTTCTGGCTTCTCCACATAGCTGCTCTGCAGATCTGTTCTACCGATGTTCCAGCCCTTTCTGCCCAAGAGGTCTCCAGAGACCGTGTAGAGTGTGCCTTAAGGCTAGTGGGAACCGCTTTACCAACCTGCTCATAGGCTATGGAAATGGTCTGCCTAATCCAACTTGCTATGGTTGCTTTTGATGCTTGCTGACCCTTCTTCTGGCCGCAAAAACCAACTAATAAGTCACTGGACCTTCTAAAATCCTTCACTCTCTATAAATAAACTAACAGTCACCATCAGACATCTAAACAATGAAATTAACTTTCCTTCTTGTTCTGAGGATTGGCACAAAATGAAGGAAGGAAGATTTGAGGAGTGATCGCTCCCCAAGTGCCCTGAGGCGATTCAGTTCGCATAGGTAGCGCTATACAAGTCACTCATTCATGATCTCCTGCGTCCTGTGGAACCATGAGGCCACCTTCGGAAGGTACAGGGGATCCTGCCTGAGGATAATCCTGTCTTCAAATAATAAGAAAAAGGGCTCTTTTACAGACAGAGCCTGGAGATCACCTATCCTCCTGGCCGTTGTAATGGCCAGCAGGAAAGTTGCCTTAAGGGCAAGTAATTTAAGCGGGATATGAGCCAAGGGCTCGAACAGTGCCTTGGTCAGGGCTTTGAGGACTAGGGTAAGATCCTATGGTGGAAATTGGTTCATTTGTGCCAGGGACATTCTCTCCCTGGCCAACAAAAATCTCTTGATCGGTGGGTTCAGTGCCAGTCTCCTTTCCAAAAAACTGGACAAGGCTCAGGACTAACTCAGCTTCTGCACTATCTTTGGGATCAGAGCCAAGGGGTGAAAGGCATAAGCCAAGTGGAAGTCCCAGTCTTGGGCCAACACATCCACCGCCTCGGATCCTTTCTCCCTGGACAGTGAAAAGAACCTCTTTACCTTCCTGTTCCCTCTGAAGAGATCTATCTCCGGTCTGCCAAAGCGTCGACACATGAGGGAGTACACTTCAGGGTTCAACATTGCAGATCCCCTTTATATGCACTGCTGAAATTGAGGGGATCCTCTGTTCCGCCCACTCCAGGAGTTACTGAGTTAGGCCCAAAAGAGCGCTGGACCTGGTACCCCCCCCCCCCCCCCCCCGGTGATTCAGGAAGGCCACAGTGCTTGAATTGTCGGAAAGGATCTGAACCTCTTTCCCCTGGATTCTTTCTTTTAAGGCTTCCCTGACAGCCAAGAGCTCCCGGAAGTTGGAGAACGAGCCCCTCTGAACTTGGTTCCAGACACCCTGGGCCCCACAGTTCTTCCAGATGGGCCCCGAGGTGACTCTCCCCCAACCTCTGAGGATTGAGCCACCACTGTAAAGACTCCTTTACCCCTCCTGGAATGGAGACCTTTTAGTCTAAGGTTCCCCTTTTTCCATCCCAGGAGGACAGGAGGAACTGCTGGAGAGTCCTGGCATGGAGCCCACGGCACCGTAGGAATACAAGCGGTCATTAACTTGAGGACTCTCATAACTCCTCTGAAGGAGACCTCCTCTGCCTCTAGAACAGGGGTCTCAAAGTACTGGCCCGTGGGCCATTTGCGGCCTGTGGACCGATTAAAAATGGCCCGCAGGCAGGGCCGATCCAGGACTAGAGGTCCACCGATATTTGGCCATTAGGCCGATATATAACACTGGCAGCCGTTCCTCCTCCCTTCTCCACACTCAGTGCTTGATGCTTGTGTGAAACTGACACATAACACAGAGGAGAGAGACAGAGGGATCTGTCAGAATTGAAGTTGATGTCGGGGTGGGCAGGACCTGGCTGGGGTGGGCGGGACCTGGCCAATATCAAACACCAGCCAATGGGATCTGGGCGGGCCGCTACGTGTATGTGGCCCGTCCCTTTTCTTAAGCAGCCGAATCATTGGCTGGTGTTTGATAGCTGCTGGGTTCCGCCCACCCCGGCCGTGTCCCGCCCACCCCGACATCAACCTCAATTCTGACAGATCCCTCTGTCTCTCTCCTCTGTGTTACGTGTCAGTTTCACACACAGTTACACTCCGCTCAGTGTGAAACCTGCCAGTTCCAATCAGTGCCACCTGCCAGTGCCACCGACAATCAGTGCCACCTGCCAGTGCCAGTCTGCCAGTGCCACCTGCCACCACCAACCAGTGCCACCGCCAATCAGTGCCACCTGCGAGTGCCGCCAACCAGTGCCACCACCAATCAGTGCCACCTGCCATTGCCAACCAGTGCCACCACCAATCAGTGACACCTGCCAGTGCCGCCAACCAGTGCCTGCCAGTGCCACCACCAACCAGTGCCACTGCCAATCAGTGCCACCTGCCATTGCCAACCAGTGCCACCACCAATCAGTGCCACCTGTCAGTGCCGCCAACCAGTGCCTGCCAGTGCCACCACCAACCAGTGCCACTGCCAATCAGTGCCACCTGCCAGTGCCAACCAGTGTCTGCCAGTGCCACCTGCCACCTCCAACCAGTGCCACACCAATCAGTGCCACCTGCCAGTGCCATCTGTTAGTGCCAATCAGTGCCACCTGCCACAGCCAACCAGTGACATCTGTACTGAGGACATCAAGTGTGTGGTAGAGTGAAAGGAGCAAGCAGGGAGGAGTGGAGTGGGTAAAGTTTTTTTTTTTTAAATCTGCCTAAAATATCGGCCACAAAAATGGGCATCATATATCAGCCATCGGCCGCCCCGATTTCTAAATATCGGTATCGGCCAGTGAAAAACCCATATCGGTCAACTGCTATCCAGGACGTCTTTTTGAACTGCACCCAGGCACCACAGAGGGGGAGGCATCAAAGAGTTTTACCTCTATCTCCTCTGTCCTCTCCGATGCACGCTGCTGCAGCTCAGAGAGAGAACAGAGCGGAGGAAGGATCATCGATCTGCCCACCTAGACATTGACGATCGACCAGAGCCCCGATCTAGGGTCCTTCTGCCACCTCAGGGCAGGAGATTGTGTTCTCTGGGTCCCCTGTCACTAGGCCTGTGTGGAAGCCGGGAGGAGAGGACTTGGGAGGCAGATGATCCTGACTGCCAGGAGAGGTGAGTGAGCCATGACACTGAGGCAAAGTCCTTGGTGGGGTGACTGGGGTAGAAATGTGTGCAGTGTAGGGGGTATTTTATGCAGTGTGGAGGGTGATTGTGCAGTGTGGGGGGTAATTGTGTAGTGTGGGGGTAATTATGAAGTGTGGGGGGTATTTTATGGAGTGCGGGGGGTATTTGTACAGTGTGGGGGGTAATTATGGAATGTGGGGGGTATTTGTGTAGTGTAGGGGGTAATGCTGGGGGTTAATAATGCGTTTGCTGACACCAGTGCTGGGTATAGTATAGTATATTATTGCTGGTATAGTTTATTGTTTTTGAAGTTTTGAAAGTTTACATGCGGCCCCCATGGGATATGAAAACTTGTCATGTGGCCCTCAGGCAATTTGAGTTTGAGACCCCTGCTCTAGAAGGTACGAGACTGCAGCTATCAGGCCCTCTACTTTCCCTGGGCGCAACACGAGCTTCTGTGCCACCGAATCTACCAGTAACCCTAGGTAAACCTTGGACTGCGCCGGAGTCAGAGAGGATTTTTCCTGGCTGATTAACCACCCCAGGGACTCCAACGTACTTACTACTTTGTCCAGGTCTGACAGTAAGGGATTGCGACTTTGGTTGTAAACCAAAAAAGTCATCCAGATAGGGGATCAGCGCTATCCCTTGGAGATGGAGGTACAAAAGCACCTCTGCAAGGATCTTTGTGAAAACTCTCAGGCTGACTGCCAGCCCAAAGGGTAGGGTGCAAAACTGCCAATGCTCCACGCCCTTATCCGAGAGAATCGCAAGCCATAGAAATTCCTGGTGCCCTGGGAAAATGGGGAGGTTGAGATAGGTGCCTTTTAGGTCTATCGTGACCATAAACACTTCTTTCAGAAGATGCTTCCTGACTTCTTGTACCGTAGGAACCTGTTTAGCCTTCTTAAATTTATTATAAGGTGGTACTTTCCTGAGGGCTTTGGGACCACAAAAATATGAGAATAAAACCCTTGACCGAAATTGCCTTTCCCCCCAACCCTGACGTCACTTGGTATCTTTGTCAGTGGATTTCGGGCTGGAAAAGAGGAGGCATCTTTTTTGCTTGCCCTTATCAACTCCCCATTTCTTGCCTTCCTTCTTAATCCTGAATCAGTTCTTAACCTGAGGGCCATGAAGAATATCTTCCCCTACCTTTCTTAGGCTTTACCGGAAACTTCTCTGTAGACCTAGAATGGGCCTGGTCCAACCCAGAACCAAAGAGTAGGGAACCCTCAAAAGGTAGACCACACAAATGTGTCTTAGATGTGTTGTCCCCATCCCAGGTCCTAACCCACAAGGCCCTCCTTTCGGAATTTAGAGCCGCAGACTTAGTGGTCGCGCTTACTGTTTTTCGAGCACTGCGTCTGCCAAGTAGGCCACGGCTCTACAATCACCTCCAAGGAGTCCAAGACCTGTTTGGACTTGGAAGTTCGCGACACATGGTCCATAAACTTTGTGACCCACATGTCTGCGTTCCTGGCCACACAGGCTGATGTCAAGGCTGGACTCATGGCCGCAGCATTGGCCTCCCAGGCCCTACGTAGAAGGGTTTCGGACCGTCGGTCCATTTGGTCCCTGATATTGTCTGCATCCTCGAAGGAGAGGTCAGATTGTTTGGACACCTGTGCTAGGGAAGCATCTAGTCTGGGTGTCTTAAAAATCTTTCCTCCTCTTCCTCCTTGAAGGGGCACCTGCATTTCCAGATCTTAAATTTTAAGAGCAGCTTCCTCTCAGGCTCCTTCCATTCTGTCAGAATGATGTCTTTGAGGGCCTGGTGGATTGGGGTTCAACCAGGCCTCTATACATCCTGTCCTGGGCAGAAAACTCTGAGCTCTTGGATGTCTTCTGACGCACACACTGCTCAAAGGTGACCCTCCATATCATCTGCGGAAAAGATGTGCCTGCTTGGTCTGGAGTCCTCTTCCTCTTCTTGGCTGTCCTCTATTTCCTCCCCCTCATCAGAAAAGCTCTGATTGGAGACCTCGGTCTCCTCCTCCTCAGAGTCCTGAGAGGGCAGTGACTGCAGGGGTTCAGGGTGTCTAAATCTGCTCTATTAGTGGGGGGGGCCTCCTGTGAGGATGAAACTACCCCTGCCTGGCCCCTACTAGAGTGGGGCTCGAGTTCCCTTGGTTTCAGGATTGCCTGGAAAGCCTTGAGGGTCATTAACATCTCCGTCTGTACAGAGAGAAAGTCCCTCATGACCTGAGAGGTCTCCTTCCCAGCTAACTTGTGGATACACTTGTAGTAAAAGGGTTTTGTGTGGTCCTGTGACAACTTGTCGTTACAGTATCCACACTTCTTGGAACGGGAAGGGGTCTTAGACTTAGGACAGCTGGCGACAACCTGGGCAGTAATGTCCTCCCCTGAAAGAGACACATTTTCACGCTTACTTCAAACAGAAATCACCCACTACTGTACCCTGCAGGGCTAAGAGTTAGGGGGACCCTCCCCCCCCCTCATTACTCCTGCCAGCTAAGTAGACTCACCCCCTGTGGTCTCCTCCAATGCTGTTGCCACTGCTGGCCCCTCCTCTCGCTCCATCTCTACATCGCAGCTTGTCCTGCTGAGTGGTGCTTGATGCTGGGCAGACAAGGCTGTAGACGCCTGCCTCCACTGACGGCCTGACCTCTGCTCCTGGACACGGGGTGCAGGGGAAAGGTACAGTGTGCAGAATGCAGGACATCGGGTACAGGGTACCAGAGATTGGTGAAGGACATGTGGTGCAGAATGCAGGACATGGGGTGCAATCCCCCCTCCCCCTGTATCCTCCTGCATGTCCCGTGTCCAGTGGATGGAGAGGACATCTTGTGTACATAAAGCAGCATGTCCCTCCCTGGCTGGTTTCTTAGCTGGCTGCTTTGCAGGCTTGTCCTGGTTACTCCTGTAAGGACTCTGTAGTCCTGTTTCTCAGCACCTTATGGGGATCTTTGTGGCAGTGCCGAGGTGGCACCATGTTGGAGATTCGGTCCCGCTCCTTCCTCTCTGTTCTGCCGGAGGGCTCTGCAGGGACACAGGCAGCTGTGGGTGGAAGCAGGAGCCGATGGTGACAGTAATGCGGCCGCGGAAAGGAGAAAGATGGGCAGCGGGAGCTCAGTGAGATGAGTCCTCTCATGTCCTGTCCTGTCCAGTCCACCCCTCACTTCACAGGTCGGGTGTCATCATCTCCTCCTCCCCTCACCCTCCCGCCTGGCCCTGCTCAGAGCCACATTCCTGTCTGAATAATGTGTCCGGGTTTCAGATAGAAACATTATTCAGACCAACAGTGAGAATGACAAGAGCCCAGGGGCCAGGACACCATTTCTAGTCACCATGGTGACCTGGGATTTGTTGAGCCCTGACTTAAGGTTACATAGTAGGTGAGGTTTAAAAAAGACACAAGTCCAACCTATGTGTGTGATTATATGTCAGTATTACATTGTATATGCGCTAGTTCAGGAGATTATCTAATAGTTTCTTGAAGCTATCGATGCTCCCCACTGAGTCCACCACCTGTGGAAGAGAACTCCACATCCTTGCCGCTCTTACAGTAAAGAACCCTCTACGTAGTTTAAGGTTAGACCTCTTTTCTTCTATTTTTGATGAGTGGCCACAAGTCTTATTAAACTCTCTTCTGGGGAAATGTTTTCTCCCTATTGTGGGGTCACCAGTCCGGTATTTATATATTGTGGGGTCACCAGTCCGGTATTTGTATATTGTGGGGTCACCAGTCCGGTATTTGTATATTGTGGGGTCACCAGTCCAGTATTTATATATTGTGGGGTCACCAGTCTGGTATTTATATATTGTGGGGTCACCAGTCCGGTATTTGTATATTGTGGGGTCACCAGTCCGGTATTTGTATATTGTGGGGTCACCAGTCCGGTATTTATATATTGTGGGGTCACCAGTCCGGTATTTGTATATTGTGGGGTCACCAGTCCGGTATTTGTATATTGTGGGGTCACCAGTACGGTATTTGTATATTGAAATCATATCCCCTCTCAAGCGTCTCTTTTCCAGAGAGAATAAGTTCAGAGCTCACAACCTTTCCTCATAACTAAGATCCTCCAGACCCTTTATTAGCTTTGTTGCCCTTCTTTGTACTCACTCCATTTCCAGTACATCCTTCCTGAGGACTGGTGCCCAGAACTGGACAGCATACTCCAGGTGCAGCCGGACCAGAGTCTTGTAGAGCGGGAGAATTATCGTTTTATCTCTGGAGTTGATCCCTTTTTAATGCCAATATTCTGTTTGCTTTATTAGCAGCAGCTTGGCATTGCATGTCATTGCTGAGCCTATCATCTACTAGGACCCCCAGGTCCTTTTCCATCCTAGATCCCCCCAGAGGTTCTCCCCCCGTCTATAAATTGCATTCAGATTTTTGCCACCCAAATGCATTATTTTACATTTTTCTACATTGAACCTCATTTGCCATGTAGTCGCCCCTCCCCCATTCATTTGTTCAGGTCTTTTTGCAAGATTTCCACGTCCTGCGGAGAAGTTATTGCCCTGCTTAGCTTAGTATCATCCGCAAATACAGAGATTGAACTGTTTATCCCATCCTCCAGGTCGTTTATAAACAAATTAAATAGGATTGGTCCCAGCACAGAACCCTGGGGAACCCCACTACCCACCCCTGACCATTCCGAGTACTCCCCATTTATCACCACCCTCTGAACTCGCCCTTGTAGCCAGTTTTCAATCCATGTACTCACCCTATGGTCCATGCCAACAGAACTTATTTTGTACAATAGACATTTATGGGGAACTGTGTCAAATGCTTTTGCAAAATCCAGATACACCACGTCTACGGGCCTTCCTTTATCTAGATGGCAACTCACCTCCTCATAGAAGGTTAATAGATTGGTTTGGCAAGAACGATTCTTCATGAATCCATGCTGATTACTGCTAATGATATCATTCTTATTACTAAAATCTTGTATATAGTCCCTTATCATCCCCTCCAAGAGTTTACATACTATTGACCATAGATGACCACAGATCATCAGGTGACCATTGAGACATGGAAATTCAGCTGGTTCAGCAGGGATCGGTCACATTTCCATCCATGTGTGGTCACTGCCGGATAAAAGTCACTCCATCAGCGGCTGCAGCCAATAGCTTCATCACTGATCTGTGTATTCTGAGAGCGGAGGAGCGCCCCCCATTGTCAGAATACAATAGTGCAGCGGGGAGGATTCCCCCATCCCCCTCCAATGTGTGGATGGGGGAATCACTTCAGTTTTTTTCCTCTCATCCCGCTGGCTGAATGATAAAACTGAACCATGTATGGCCAGCTTTGGAAGGAAGATATAATAATCATCATCTGATCCCACCGGAAGGGGTTAATCTTCATATTACCTCCTCTGCCACCAGATCCAGCAACCTCTCCTCTCTACGTCCTTCCAAATGGGATGTCCTTTGTCCTCTCTCTATCCGACATCACTTCCTGTCTGTACCTGACATCACTTCCTGCCTGTACCTGACATCACTTCCTGCCTGTACCTGACATCACTTCCTGCCTGTACCTGACATCACTTCCTGCCTGTATCTGACATCACTTCCTGTCTGTATTCCATAGAGACTTTTTTACTGCGTAGAGGTGAGATCACCATCTTGTGGAACTCAGAGGAACTGCAGCTGAAGAAACGTCTCGTAGTGTGAACACGGCTGTTTCAAGTATTATTATTATACAGGATTTATATATCACCAACAGTTTAGGCAGCGCTTTACAGTATAGAAATGAAGACACTGCAAGCTGTTTGAGGAGTCATATTGAATTGTATAACAGGAACAGCAAACACAGAACAGGAAACGGGAAGAACAATCAATGCAATATTACCATAGAGTATATTACCATAGAGTATATTACCATAGAGTCCCTGTATTTGTATAAGAACTCCATAACATCTCCTTTTTTTTACATTTAATCCAAAAAATGTGTAAACAACCTAAAAACAGATTGTGAAGAGTCTTAAACATAACATGCTGTGTTACTGGTAGATACACTACAGATGGAGTCTATTTGGTGGTCTTGAAACTCGAACGCTTCGCAAGACCACAGTGATTTTGCCTGGGAAATGCTGTTCAGCTCCAGAAGGTGTTGAAGAGCTGCTCTCTTTCCTGGCTGGTGTGTTTGGTACAGAAGAACTTCCTGGTAAATGTGGCTTCATTATGTCATCCTCATCGTATCCTTCAGATATGACCGAAGTATTGTCTCTGATTTGCTCATGTGGTCCAGTAGGACACGGGGCATTGTAGGACTAGAGGCATTGTAGGTCTAGAGGCATTGTAGGACAAGGGGCATTGTAGGTCTAGAGGCATTGTAGGTCTAGAGGCATTGTAGGACTAGAGGCATTGTAGGACTAGGGGCATTGTAGGTCTAGATTCATTGTAGGACAAGGGGCATTGTAGGTCTAGAGGCATTGTAGGACTAGGGGCATTGTAGGTCTAGAGGCATTGTAGGACTAGGGACATTGTAGGTCTAGAGGCATTGTAGGACTAGGGGCATTGTAGGTCTAGAGGCATTGTAGGTCTAGGGACATTGTAGGTCTAGAGGCATTGTAGGTCTAGAAGCATTGGAGGACAAGGGACATTGCAGGTCTAGATTCATTGTAGGACAAGGGACATTGTAGGACAAGGGGCATTGTAGGTCTAGGGACATTGTAGGTCTAGAGGCATTGTAGGTCTAGAGGCATTGTAAGACAAGGGACATTGCAGGTCTAGAGGCATTGTAAGACAAGGGACATTGCAGGTCTAGAGGCATTGTAGGTCTAGAGGCATTGTAGGTCTAGAAGCATTGTAGGACAAGGGACATAGCAGGTCTAGAGATATTGTAGGTCTAGAGGCATTGTAGGTCTAGAGGCATTGTAGGACAAGGGACCTTGCAGGTCTAGAGATATTGTAGGTCTAGAGGCATTGTAGGTCTAGAAGCATTGTAGGACAAGGGACATTGCAGGTCTAGATTCATTGTAGGACAAGGGGCATTGTAGGACTATAGGGCATTGTAGGACAAGGGGCATTGTAGGTCTAGGGACATTGTAGGTCTAGAGTAGGGATGAGCCGAACTCCCCCCGGTTCGGTTCGCACCAGAACCTGCGAACGGACCGAAAATTTGTGCAAACTTTAGAACCCCATTGAAGTCTATGGGACTCGAACGTTCGAAATCAAAAGTGCTAATTTTAAAGGCTAATTTGCATGGTATTGTCCTAAAAAGGGTTTGGGGACCCGGGTCCTGCCCCAGGGGACATGTATCAATGCAAAAAAAGTTTTAAAACGGTCGTTTTTTTGGGAGCAGTGATTTTAATATTGCTTAAAGTGAAACAATAAAAGTGAAATATTCCTTTAAATCTCGTACCTGGGGGGTGTCTATAGTGTGCCTGTAAAGTGGCGCATGTTTCCCGTGCTTAGAACAGTCCCTGTACAAAATGAGATTTTTAAAGGAATAAAAGTCATTTAAAACTTCTTGCGGGTTTAATGTAATGTCCGGTCCTGGCAATATGGATGAAAATCAGTGAGACAAACGGCATGGGTACCCCCCAGTCCATTACCAGGCCCTTGGGGTCTTGTATGGATATTAAGGGGAACCCCGCACCCAAATTAAAAAAAGGAAAGGTGTGGGGCCCCCAGGCCCTATATACTCTAAACAGCAGTATACAGGCGGTGCAAACAAGACAGGGACTGTAGGTTTGTTGTTAAGTAGAATCTGTAATTTTGAACGGGTACATTTTTAACGTGTTTAGCTCCAGCCAAAAAATCTTTTTTAATCTTTTTGGAAAACATAGGGAAGGGTTATCACCCCTGTGACATTTGTTTTGCTGTCTGTGCTCCTCTTCAGAAGATTTCACCTCACTTTTTGTCCCAATGACAAATGTTTTTAGAAAATTTGGGGGTTTTAGTGAAACAAGGATTGGTGATAAAGCATCAGTGGAAAGGAGAAAAGTTTTTCTCATATTAACTCTTACAGGAGAGAATTTCCCTTCCTAGGAGTAGATTTCATCTCACTTCCTGTTGTCTCCTTCCGTTTGCAAGTAGGAGTCGTTTGTAAGTTGGATGTTTAAAAGTGGGGGCCTGCCCTATATACTCAGCAGAAATTTGGGCCTTAGGTGTTAGTGTGGCCACAACACTGTAAGTCCTCACAGTTACTCTTGGTGGGTGCAGAAACGGGCCCTGATGTGAAATATTAGATCAAAAATTGTAATTACATGCCCCTGTTGAACAGGGACAGAAAAATTGGGCCTTAGGTACTGGTGCTGGTGCCACAACACTGTAACCCCTCACAGATACTCTAGTTGGAATGCAGGAATGAGCCCTGCTTCAAAGTATTGCATCAAAAATTGTAATTACACGCCCCTGTTAAACAGGGCAGAAAAATTGGGCCTTGGCCACTGGTGGCGGCGCCCAGAACCAAAAATGTTCTTACAAGCTATTAGCATGAACATTGAGGAGGAAGAGGATAATTACTCAGCATAACAGGATAGTCACTCAGCATCAGCATAGGCAGTCTTGAAGGAATCTCACATTAAAAAAAAATTATTCGATTACATCAGCATCAGGTGCTTGGTAGCTGGTGGTGATTCAAAGTGAAAAAATAACTCAAGAAACACCGCGCTTGCTCTAACAAAGCAGCTCACACACAAAAAAGGAGATTTTTGTAAACCGTATGTATATAAACAGTGTAGCGCTAATGTTAAATCACAAACAAGTCACAAAAAGCATAGTGACCAATTTGAACCACCACAAACTAAGGGGGTGGTACCAAGAAGAACCTAGATAGATATCTATTCACCTGAAGGAAATATGTAAACCAATAAAGGGTCAAATTCTGATGG
This sequence comes from Aquarana catesbeiana, assembly GCF_042186555.1. Taxonomy (NCBI): domain Eukaryota; kingdom Metazoa; phylum Chordata; class Amphibia; order Anura; family Ranidae; genus Aquarana; species Aquarana catesbeiana. Next base: position 501,892 of record NW_027362669.1, on the reverse strand, counting down.
TAGTGTCTATATACCCCATAGTTAAATGAAAGGAGCAATAAGTAAAAAAAGGAAAAAATATATATATATAACCATTTAGTTCCCAACACCATATATTCTAAATGGTTCTTCAAATGTCCATAAATGTCTCTTTTTGTAGAAACTGGAAATAATGAGAATCCAAGATAGATGATGATGTCTCTACGTCACATAGATTGAAAACAAGTGGTGTATAATGATGGAGGCTTACCAGAACCGTTGGACTCACAGAGACGTATATCCCTTGAGTCAGAAATACTTGTATTGCCACCGGGCAATAAGTGAAGTGTCCCGCTGGACCGATATGAAATCCGGATGCTGTATCCAAGGCTCCCAGCAGATTTCTTTCTTGTATGGCCCAATTCAGTAGTGGCTCATGAAAAGTAAAAAAGGGGCCACATAGTGTGATACCGTTTAAAAGAAATAAAATTTATTGTGGTAGAAAACTTACATATTCCATGGTAAAAAAGCGCTTAAAATAGATTAAATGGCAGGCAGTGGAGTCTCCCGACGCGTTTCATCTCATTAGACTTCCTCTGGGGTCCCAGAGGAAGTTCCACTCCTGGTGCCTCCTGTCCAGATCCTTGTCGCTTATTGGAAAGGCCTCTGTCCTGCACCCAAACTCCCAGGCCCAAAGCACCCCCCCAAAACTGGGGAGTGCCCTCAAAGGCCCAAACAACCTAGTGCACCATCTCCAGTTCTTCCACCTGAACAACTCCTCCCCAGCTGGGCTGACCCTGGGTATTTCAAGGAGGCCTGCCCCCTGCCAATCCTAGTTGCGGATTGGCCAGGACTCCCCGAGGCACCCCAGACAGCTCCTCCTCTCTTCCAGACTCCTCCAGAAGAAAGAGGGAGGTGACAGTGAGGTGATGCTGCCTGTGAGTCACCAGCCTTGCTCTGGGCCGCTCACAGCCCACACAAAACAAACAAACCTAGCCTCCAGCTAGGCCTGCCTAAATTTACCTGCTGTTTCCAAAAACCTACTTCTAGCACCTACCCAATGTAGAAGGTGCTACATATACCTATGTTAATGTATTTTCTACCTTCTGAGTTTGAAGCCAGCAAGTTTGACCTGCAATAAGACATCTGAATCAACCAGGTGGCTAATGAAGGATCCTCTGTGATGGGATTAGCCATGAGTCAGCTGTAGCTCATTAGCTAAACCATTGTGTGATGTTTTGTGTAAATATTTGGGTCATTGTTAATGTGGTGAGTGACCTCCTTCCTAAGTATATAAAAGCCTGTATTCTTGATCAAATAAACAGTTCTTAGTCTGGTTTACTCGAAGACTGGTGCCGTCTAGTTCTCGGGGTAACTATAGCCAGATCCACTGGTCTCGTGTTCCAGAGCTTGAAAATCAGCTTCTTGGCGGAGATACCAAGTCAGGGTTTCCGAAGTCTGTCACAGGTTCTATCTCATCTCTAAGTTAAGACTTGTTTTTTGAGGGTCTCTTACCTTTCATTCCCTTAATTTTAATGCCCATAATGACTGGCCAGTCTTCTCTACTTGTGCCTATACCCTCTTGTCTCTAAACTACTTTATCTAGCAGATGTGTACTACATATACCTGTGAACACTCCGATGAACAGTAGACAGTGACAACATAACATATAACCACCAATCAATACATTTTGATTAAGGGGAGTAAATTAGGTACCCTTTGTCCCGAAAATGTCTTACCAATCAAGGAAGTCTAGCCGGCATAACCCCGGTATTTTCAGGAACGGCGTGCGTTTCTCTTCAAGATAAAATCAGTCTGTGTGGTGGATTTGCCACAAGATAACTTTAAATAATTTTTCTTTCCCGGTACCCCGACCCAAAGAGCACCACAAAAAATATGTTGTGTCTGTAGCAGATGCAAAATTAGGTGTGACACCTGTTATTTCTGTTCCTCCTGTCCTGGGCAACCTGGTCTCTGCATCCAGGACTGCTTCCATCATTACCACACACTAGTGAAGTATTAGTATAAGGTAAAATATTCAAAAAAGGGGGGGAAGCTTGCAAAGGGATTATACAAATAATAATGGAAACCATAATATTAAAATATAATAACGTTTATTGGAAACATGATTAGAATCAATAATAGGACATAACAATGTTGGTTTATGTTGAACATGTCCATTATGGAGGTCATATATAGAGGGTTCCAGTTGAGCAGAGATTGAGTGGTCGTATATTATCCCGACATGTTTCGCCTTGTGGCTTCATCAGGTGATATACGAATCAACCAATAATTGCAAGGAGCAGGGGCATAACTAGAAATAGCAGGGCCCCATAGCAAAATGTTGTATGGGGCCCCCCTGCAAACAGCCCCCCCCACAGCTGCCCTAGTGTCAATGCAGCATGACCTGTGCCACATATAGCGAGACCTGTGCACAATGCAGCGTGACCTGTGCCCAATGCAGCGTGACCTGTGCCCAATGCAGCGTGACCTGTGCCCCATACAGCATGACCTGTGCCCCATACAGCGTGACCTGTGCCCCATACAGCATGACCTGTGCCCCATATAGCATGACCTGTGCCCAATGCAGCGTGACCTGTGCCACATGCAGCGTGACCTGTGCCCCATACAGCATGACCTGTGCCCCATACAGCGTGACCTGTGCCCCATACAGCGTGACCTGTGTCCCATACAGCGTCACCTGTGCCCCATACAGTGTGACCTGTGCCCCATACAGTGTGACCTGTGCCCAATGCAGCGTGACCTGTGCCCAATGCAGCGTGACCTGTGCCCCATACAGCGTGACCTGTGCCCAATGCAGTGTGACCTGTGCCCCATACAGCGTGACCTGTGCCCCATACATGACCTGTGCCCAATGCAGTGTGACCTGTGCCCCATACAGCGTGACCTGTGCCCCATACAGCATGACCTGTGCCCCATACAGCGTGACCTGTGCCCCATACAGCGTGACCTGTGCCCAATGCAGCGTGACCTGTGCCCCATACAGCGTGACCTGTGCCCCATACAGCGTGACCTGTGCCCAATGCAGCATGACCTGTGCCCAATACAGCGTTGCCTGTGCCCACTGTGCCCAAAACAGTCTGGTCTGCCTGTGCCCCATACAGCCTTACCTGTGCAGAGGAAGAGGCAAGCCACCCGGAACAGCAGAGAGCGGAATTGCCCGCTGTAATAGCTTTCATTTAAATTTCCGGTCTTCCCGGGGCTCATCATCACATAGCCCCACCTCTTGGCCTGACGCCTTTGATGACGTCACACGTCCCGCATTGGATTGGCGTTCTGTCTATCAAAGGCGCCGGGCCAAGAGGTGGAGCTATGTGACGTGAGCCCCGGGAACACTAAAAGTTCTAATGAAAGCTATTACATCGGGCAATTCAGCTCTCTGCTGATCCGGGTGGCTTGCCTCTTCCTCTGCACAGGTGAGGCTGTATGGGGCACAGGCAGACCAGGCTGTATTGGGCACAGGCAACGCTGTATTGGGCACAGGTCATGCTGCATTGGGCACAGGTCACAGCTTGCCTCTTCCTCTCCTCTCTCTTCCCCTGGCTGGGAGACTGTGCCAGCGGTGCTCTCATCCTCAATGGGCCCCACTTGGCTGCGGGCCCCATAGCGCCCGCATGGGTCGCTATGGTGGTAGTTATGCCCCTTGGCAAGGAGGACACCTCAGAGACCCCAAAGAGGGTCATCCACGAAGGGAGATGGAGCTAGAAACTGAGGGCGACCAGCAAACCCGATTTGATTGTTTTTTAGTACATGGTATTGTGTCTATATTGGACTATGGTATCTTATATTCAGGCGCCCTCCCCCCCTATGCTTTGATTACTTTTACTTTTAACCTGTTCTTTGTGTGCTCTCTGTGGCCACGCAGTGCCTTCTCCCGGGGTGGTCCTCCCTTCGTGGATGACCCTCTTTGGGGTCTCTGAGGTGTCCTCCTCGCAATTATTGGCCGATTCATATATTGCCTGATGAAGCCAAAGGCGAAACATGTCAGGATAATATACGACCACTCAATCTCTGCTCAACTGGAACCCTCTATATATGACCATCATAATGGGGATGTTTAACATAACCCAACAAATTGTTATGTCCTATTATTGATTAAAATCATGTTTCCAATAAAAGTTATTATAATTTAATATTATGGTTTCCTTTATTATTTGTATAATCCCTTCGCAAGCTTCCCCCCTTTTTTGAATATTTTACCCTATACTAATACTTCACTAGTGTGTGGTAACGATGGAAGCAGTCCTGGATGCAGAAACCAGGTAGCCCAGGAAAGGAGGAACAGAAATAATGGGTGTCACACCTAATTTTGCATCTGCTACAGACACAACATATTTTTTGTGGCGCTCTTTGGGTCGGGGTACCAGGAAAGACGTCAGGAAAATGCCTCTCATGCAGGTGGGTCACTGCATCTGGATTTGGGCCACAGCACCTTCTGGATACAAAAGGGATGTAACGATCACTTCCTGAGATTTTAGGAAGGATTCACTTCTTTCTGTTGTTTTGTACAACACAAAAGCATTGTACAGAGCCAATTAAAATAAATAGTGTCAGATATTTATACTGAAATAAATATTAACAGTATTATATTTATGGAATTATGCAAAAATCTATGGTTAAGGAGATTTTCACATCTTTCCACAAATCAACCAAAAAAATTCAAATTGGTTTATCCATGCTAGTTTGAAGACAAGAATGAATATAGCAATGTGCTAATATATATATATTTATTAACTAAAAATTCAGTGTAAAATAATATCAAATATAATTGGTGATAATACAAAAAGATATAACTTCAAATATATGAGTGATACAGATGATGAGAAATTTTACCACAAGCTCTTGTTACAAAATACCATGTTTCACACTTCATGATGGCTTAGTAAATAGCTTTTCGCGACTCTATAGACTTATGAAAACACACTAGGTATTGAACTCAACACACATGATTTCTTCTCAAAACAAAGACCTTCAAGCTTAAATCTCTTTTACAGTATATGGACAATTTTGTTAACCATATACAAACTTGGTAGTTTAACCAAGACTCATTTTTAAATCAAGATAAATTTAGAATGAATCAATGGTTCAACACATACTATAACTAATCCACTTCTAAGACTTTGAAGTCAGTTTTGTTGAGATATAACAAGATATGTATCTCTTTGTTTAAATGGGAGTCAAGTTCATACTGAAGTTAGAATTCAATTCACTCCAAAACTGACACTACCAACATTAATTGTGTTAGTTAAGCATATGTTCAAACAACTTCAATTACCCAAAAAGGTAAAAATATTAATACTTCCCAGAGATTTAAGAAATCTGTTGTTTTGAGAAGGATCAGCTGGATGTCCCCAAAGGACTTCTCTACAATTCCTACATTTTTCTTCTGTTTTTCTCCTGCTCTCTCTCTCTCTCTCTTTCCATCTCCAGCTCTCAAGATCTTCTTTTTTCCAGATTCCCTCACCGTATGTTTAAACCCTATATATTCCCCCTAGAATGTGGGTGTGGGAATGTCTTTCACGTCATGAATGACATCAAACACGTCATTTGCTGCCCAAAACTTAAAAGGAAATTGTAGTTTCCTTTATTCACAGTGGCACATGGGGGCGGCATTGTATTAGAAATGGTGAAGAAATTCTTCTTAATATATTTCATTTAATTTCCGAATAACCTTTTGACTTAGGCTTAAAGAAAAACTATGAATTAGACTGAAATGTCACTTATGTGTCAAACCACTCCGGACCTGGCGGAGACTCATGAGATCTATTACTTTAAGAAAATATACCCTCCCATTAAATTCTTTAACCACTTGACAACTGGGCACTTAAACCCCCTTAATAACCAGACCAATTTTCAGCTTTTGGTGCTCTCACATTTTGAATGACAATTACTCAGCCATGCAACACTGTATCTATATGAAATTTTTGTCCTTTTTTTCACACAAATGGAGCTTTCTTTTGGTGGTATTTAATCACCGCTGGGTTCTTTATTTTTTGCGCCGTAAAAGAAAAAAGACCGAAAAATCTGTAAAAAAATGCATTTTTCTTCATTTCTGTTATAATATTTTGCAAATTAGTAATTTTTCTTCATATATTTTGGCCAAAATTTATACCGCTACATATCTTTGGTAAAATTAACCCAAATCGGTGGATATTATTTGGTCTTTGTGAAAGTTATAGAGTCCAAAAGCTATGGTGCGAATATCTGAAAATTGATCACACCTGAAGTACTGACGGCCTATCTAATTTCTTGAGACCCTAACATTCCAGAAAAGTACAAATACCCCCCAAATGATACCTTTTTGGAAAGAAGACATTCCAAGGTATTTAGAAAGATGCATGGTGAGATTTTTGAAGTTGTCATTTTTTCCCACAATTCTTTGCAAAATCAAGGTTTTTTTTTTACTTTTTTTTTTTCCCACAAAATTGTCATATTAGCAGGTTATTTCTCACACACCACATATGCATACCACAAATTACACCCCAAAACACATTCTGCTATTACTCCTGAGTACGGCGATACCACATGTGTGAGACTTTTACACAGCGTGGCCACATACAGAGGCCCAACATGCAGGGGAGCACCTTCAGGCGTTCTGTAGCTCCCAGGCCAATTCTGACATTTCTCTCCTACATGTAAAAATCATCATTTATTTGCTAGAAAATTACATAGAACCCCAAAACATTATATATGTTTTTTTAGCAAAGACCCTAGAGAATACAATGGCGGTCGTTGCAACTTTTTATCTCGCACGGTATTTGCGCAGCAATTTTTTTAACGCGTTTTTTTGGGGAAAAAAACTGTTTTGTGCTTTACAAAAACCAAAACAGTAAAGTTAGCCCAATGTTTTTGCATAATGTGAAAGATGAAGTTATACTGAGTAAATAGATACCCAACATGTCACCTTTCAAAATTGCACGCGCTTGTGGAATGGCGCCAAACTTTGCTACTCAAAAATCCCCATAGGCGACGCTTTAAAATTTTTTACTGGTTACATGTTTTGAGTTACAGAGGAGGTCTAGGGCCAAAATTATTACTCTCGCTCTACCGATCGCAGCGATACCTCACATGTGTGGTTTGAACACGGTTTTCATATGTGGGCGGGACTTACGTATGCGTTCGCTTCTGCATGCGAGCACGCAGGGACAGGGGCGATTTAAAATTTTTTTTTTTTTTTTTTATTGTTCATTTTACTTTATTTATTTTAGTTTGATGCTTTTTTCCAAAAAAAAAAGTTTTTGACCACTTTTATTCCTATTACAAGGAATATAAACATCCCTTGTAATAGGAATATGGCATGACAGGTCCTCTTTACAGTGAGATATGGGGTCAATAAGACTCCACATCTCACCTCTAGGCTGGGAAGCCTGAAATAAAAAAAAAAAAAAAAACGATCCTGGCTTCGATCGTAGCGGTCAGTCGGTAGAAGCGCGGGAGGGGGGGACATCCCCTCTCGCCTCCCGTAAGAACGATCAAGCAGTGGAACAGCTGCTATGATCGTTCTCATGGTGTAGGGAATCGCCGGCTGAAAAAGCCGATATCTGAATGATGCCTGTAGCTGCAACCATCATTCAGATATCTCCGCACAAAGTCAAGGACGTTGTATGACGGCCGGTGGGCGGGAAGTGGTTAAAACGCATTTTTTTTTAACACAAAGTTGTCCATTTATACAATATTTCTACCACATAACATGTACATACCAAAAAGGACACCCCAAAATAGATTCCCCTGCTCCTCCTGAGTACGGCGATACCACATGTGTGAGACTTCCACAGCCTGGCCACATACAGAGGCCGAGTACAGCTGAGCATGGCTCGGTATGGCGGGGTATTGCGGAGTATGGCGGGGTATTGCGGAGTATGGCGGGGTATTGCGGAGTATGGCGGGGTATTGCAGAGCATGGCGGAGTATGGCGGAGTATGGCGGAGTATGGCGGGGTATTGCGGAGTATGGCGGGGTATGGCAGAGTATGGCGGGGCATGGCAGAGTATGGCGGGGGCATGGCAGAGTATGGCGGGGGCATGGCAGAGTATGGCGGGGGCATGGCAGAGTATGGCGGGGGCATGGCAGGGTATGGCGGGGGCATGGCAGGGTATGGCGGGGGCATGGCAGGGTATGGCGGGGGTATGGCGGGGGCATTGCAGAGTATGGCGGGGGCATTGCAGAGTATTGCGGGGGCATTGCAGAGTATTGTGGGGGCATTGCAGAGTACTGCACAGCATTGCAGAGTATTGTGGGGGTATTGCAGAGTATTGCACAGCATTGCAGAGTATGGCGGGGGCATTGCAGAGTATTGTGGGGGTATTGCAGAGTACTGCACAGCATTGCAGAGTATTGTGGGGGTGTTGCAGAGTATTGTGGGGGTGTTGCAGAGTATTGCACAGCATTGCAGAGTATTGTGGGGGTATTGCAGAGTATTGTGGGGGTGTTGCAGAGTATTGCTCAGCATTGCAGTATAGTAGGGATGGCTGAGCATGGATGGATGGATGCCTGGATGTCTCTGTGCAGCGCTGTGGGCACTACACATACAGCCCACAGCGCTGCAGACATCCATCCATCCCCCTCTCCGCTCACTGTGTACCGATCGGTACACAGGCGGGGAGGAGAGGGACCGGCGTCATCAGATGACGCCGGTCTGTTTACATGTGATCGCGCCGTCATTTGACGGCGCGATCACATGGTAAACGGCCGCGATCTGCGGCCATTTACCGGGATCCGTGATGCGCCGGGTCCGGAGGACCCGGCGGTCACGGATGTGTTCGGGTGCGCGCCCCAGGGGGCGCGCGAGAGGGGAATTCTGGGAGGACGTCATAGTACGCCCTCCCAGAGTTATCCAACCGCCCTGTAGCCGTCATTTGGCTATGGGCCGGTTGTTAAGTGGTTAAGTTAGGTAATGTGGAACTTAACCCCATGTATTATTTCACAAGGATTTTACTCTTAGAATCCCAATACATTTAGACTCTTCATAAGATTACAAACGTGTGTTTTCATATTTATATATAGACAATATATCCATGATTAATATTCAACAATAAGTAATGAATATATAAATGAATATTCTAAAATAAAAAAATACATATATAAACAAAAATTCACAAACCAAAATATGTGAGATATTCAATTAAGTAGACATATACTTGTCTCATTATAATGTAAAACGAATATGATAATATAATTATTGCCAATATAATTATTTGCAATTTGTAATACAAGAAATTATTTTTTTTTAACATATTTTGTGAATACATCTCTTACTTTCATTCCTTAGTCAAAGAGACAATGTCTGTTCACTGTTATTTGAAACCTAGAAGTCCCTCATCTTACCATAACATTGGGCCTCCTTGGCTAATGCCTTAACTGATTAACTGACAAGGAATCTTAATTTACAACTTAGTAGAATATATGGTGAGGCCTTAAAACCTTCCTATGAAAATCTCTTCTCTAAGGACAGTGAACTTAGTTTAATCTCTTAAAAAAATGTTTTGAACAAGATGGCTACTACTCATGTCCAGAGAATCACATTTAAATATAATATATTTAGACCATTACAAATTAATTCTTTTTAACCTCAATAGTTCTGACAATATACAGACACTTTCATGTACCAGCATCTGGCTTTACGGGAAAATAAGTAGAGCTTCATTATCTGGTCATTGAAGTCCACCCCCCCATATAAAGATTATATTCGTGGACACAGAGAGGCTCTTCAACTACATCAGATACCGTGCAAATTTGAACCATAGTTTCTGCATTAATGGAATTAACCACTAGCCGCCCGCCCCGCTGTCAAATGACGGCGGGGTGGTGTGGCTCTCGTTCTGGGTGGACGTCATATGATGGCGCCCAGAACGGCTGCTCTCTCATGCATCCACAGGGTGATGGCAGCTGCGTCATCTTGCTAGGACACGGTGCGACACTGATCTCTGTAAAGAGCTGCGACCATGGCTCTTTAACCATGTGATCGGCTGTGTCCAATCACAGCAGGTCACATGTAAACACAGGGAGGCCGGTAATCGGCGCTCTTCGTCCCACACTGACAGAGTGTGAGAAGAGGAGAGCCAATCAGCGACATCTCCTCGCAGAGGACATCTAGCCATGTAATCAGGGCACTGATCATCAGTGTCCTGATTACAATAAAGCCCCCATAGTGCCAGAAATAAGTGCCCACCAGTGCCAGCAATCAGTGCCCACCAGTGCCAGCAATCAGTGCCCACCAGTGCCAGCAATCAGTGCCCACCAGTGCCAGCAATCAGTGCCTATTAGTAATGCCCATCAATGCCCATAAGTGCCGCCTATCTGTGCCCATCGGCTCCACCCATCAGTGCCACATATCAGTGGCACCTATCAGTGCCCATAAGTGCAGGATATGCAAGCCTCCTCATCAGTGCCCATAAGTGCCACCTCATCAGCGCCCATCAATGAAGGAGAAAAATTACTTATTTACAAAATTTACTGACAGAAACTGAGAAAAAACTTTTTCTTTCAAACTTTTTGGTCTTTTTTTCTAGGAAAATATAAAAAAAATCCAGAAGTGATTAAATACCGCCAAAAGAAAGCTCTATTTGTGTGAAGAAAATTATAATAATTTCACATAGTTACAGTGTAGCATGACCGCGCAATTGTCATTCAAAGTGTGACAGCGGTGAAAGCTGAGAAATGGCCTGGGCAGGATGGGGGTGAAAGTGCCCCGTATTGAGGTGGTTAATTGTCCTTCCACTTCACTGTGAACAATTCATTAGTTCTCAAGCAGGCTTTCTCCTCCTTTCTAAGTTGGATGTTTTACAAGTCGTTGGGGGAAGCCCCGGCATTTAGGTCACACGGTGCCCCACAAAAAAAAAGCAGCCCCCCACAAAAAAAGCACCCGCACCCTCCTCCCGCACACAGTGACAGCGCTGCTCCATTTGCCAGAAGACTCGGCAGTGGCGCTGTGATAGGGGAGAGGAGAGCTGCGGACTGTCTGTGTATTTCCCCCGCTCGCCCCCCTCCCCTTTCTCCTGTCAGCCGAAGAGAGAGCGGCTCTAATCGGGGACGCTACCCACTCAGAGAAGAGTGTATGCTCTGACCACCCTCCACTCTCGTATGTGTGTCAGCGGAGATACCATGTCCTAGGAGAGGTGAGTGATCTGTGGACACAACCAAGACAACACCCTGTGCACAGACACCCGACATCATTGTCACCCTCCTCCTCAGACTGGGCTCTCCTCTACACCTCCCCTCACTTGAACATTTAACTGTCATCTGTGCCTGCCCCATGCAGAGTGTGTCACCTACCTGTGTGTGTGGGGCGCCTGCTTACTTCTCCAACCCAAACCACGCACAGCCACCAGAGACCCTGCACAGCCATCAGGTACCCCACACGGCCACCAGGGACTCCAAACAGCCACTAGAGACCCCGCACAGGGACCTCACACAGCCACCAGAGACCCCATACAGCCACCAGAGACCCCACACAGGGACCCCGCACAGCCACCAGGGACCCCGCACAGCCACCAGGGACCCTACACAGGGACCAGAGACCCCACACAGCCACCAGAGACCCCGCACAGGGACCTCACACAGCCACCAGAGACCCGCACAGGGATCAGGGACCCTGCACATCCACCAGGGACCCCGTACAGGGACCAGGGAATCTGCACAGCCACCAGACCCCACACAGCCACCAGGGACCCCACACAGCCACCAGAGACCCCACACAGCCACCAGAGACGCCGCACAGGAACCAGGAAACCTGCACAGCCACCAGAGACCCCACACAGCCACCAGGGACCCTGCACAGCCACCAGGGACCCCGCACAGCCACCAGGGATCCTGTACAGCCACCAGGAATCCTGCACAGCCACCAGGGACCCTGCACAGCCACCAGGGATCCTGCACAGCCACCAGGGACCCGGGTCCCCAAACAGCAACCAGGGACCCTGCACAGCCATCAGGGAACCCACACAGCCACCAGAAACCCCACACAGGGACCCTGCACAGCTTATCCTGCTAACGCTGCATGATTAGGGACACTATACTAAGGGGAGACACTAATATAGTTCTGTTCATGATCAGGATATTGATCCATACAGACACTATACTATGGGGGGACACTAATATAGTTCTGTTCATGATCAGGATATTGATCCATACAGACACTATACTAGTAATGTTGGTGATCAGGATTCTATAGCGTGAGTGTGATAGTGTGCGGACAATCTAATACTAGCTGACCCTGGCGCTATCTGATGTAACAAGTCATGCAAATACAGCGATTGGTGAAAAATACTGTACACTGACGCTGTACTAATGGCACTGGTTGGGTGACAGGGGTGCGCAAAGGGTGAATGAGGGCAATCAATGGGGTTAAATGTGCCAATCTAAGGTGTGTGGGTGTAAAGTGTGGTGATTATACTCACAGTGTGATGTTCTCTTCTCTTCCTGATCCGAAAAGGACTCGGGAAGAGAAGAAATCACAAGATAGCTCCCCGTGTTTACAAAATAAAACACAGGAGTGATTTGTCATTGGCTGCAGGTGATCAGCAGGGTACGGGGCAAAATCATTGGCTGGGACCTGCTGACAAACTTGTCCTGCAACCAATGACAGTGGAGGTTTCTGGGTGTGCGCGTGCATGGGTGCGGACCTGGAAGAAAGCCATGACATAAAAGTACATTACCAGACCTGTATGAGCCACCCATCCATTGTATTTTACAACACTTCATCCATGTCTTTGGTGATCTCTGATCTCCTTTGAACGGTTTTTACATGATGAAGATCAGCCATGGAGTATATCTGAGGTGTATATCAGGGTGTGCTTCTTCCTCACATGTAAGCTGTGATGTCCAACAACGTTCATATAGAAGACATTTCCCGCACTCAAGGCACTAATACACCTCGAGGGTTGTGTGGGATCCCTGATGTACAGGAAGACAGGACTTCAGTGAGGAACAATTCCCTCATTTAGGACAGGAATATGGCTTCTCCCCCGTGTGAGATCTCTGATGTGTGGAAAGACTGGACTTCACTGAAAAACATTTCCCGCACTCAGGACAGGAATAGGGCTTCTCCCCAGTGTGAGATCTCTGATGTGTGGAAAGTTGGGACTTCACTGAAAAACATTCCCCGCACTCGGGACAGGAATAGGGCTTCTCCCCCGTGTGAGATCTCTGATGTGTGGAAAGACTGGACTTCACTGAAAAACATTTCCCACACTCAGGACAGGAAAAGGGCTTCTCCCCCGTGTGAGATCTCTGATGTGTGGAAAGATTGGACTTCTCTGAAAAACATTTCCCACACTCAGGACAGGAATACGGCTTTTCCCCGGTGTGAGATCTCTGATGTTTGTAAAGATGGGACTTCACTGAAAAACATTTCCCACACTGAGGACAGGAATACGGCTTCTCCCCCGTGTGAGATCTCTGATGTGTGGAAAGATTGGACTTCTCTGAAAAACATTTCCCACACTCAGGACAGGAATAGGGCTTCTCCCCCGTGTGAGATCTCTGATGTTTGTAAAGATGGGACTTCTGTGAAAAATATTTCTCGCACTCAGGACAGAAATACAGATTTTCCCTTGTGTGAGATCGCTGATGTATGGAAAGATGGGACCTCAGTAAAAAACATTTCCCGCACTCAGGACAGGAATACGGCTTCTCCCCCGTGTGAGATCTCTGATGTTTAGAAAGATCGGACTTCAGTAAAAAACATTTCCCGCACTCAGGACAGGAATGCGGCTTCTCCCCTGTGTGAGATCTCTGATGTGTGTAAAGACTGGACTTCTCTGAAAAACATTTCCCACACTCAGGACAGGAATACGGCTTCTCCCCTGTGTGAGATGTCTGATGTCTGTAAAGATGATACTTATCTGAAAAAAATTTCCCGCACTCAGGACAGGAATACGGCTTCTCCCCTGTGTGCAATCTCTGATGTGTGTAAAGATGGGACTTCTGTGAAAAACATTTTCCGCACTCAGGACAGGAATACGGCTTCTCTCCTGTGTGAGATCTCTGATGTGTGTAAAGATGGGACTTATGTGAAAAACATTTCCCACACTCAGGACAGGAATACGGCTTCTCCCCTGTGTGAGATCTTATATGGACATTAAGTTTGGATTTATAACGGAAACACTTCCCGCACTCAGTACAGGAAAACCTCTTCTCTGTTGGAAGGACGGCACCGTCCCTCACAGTCTGAGGTTCCTCAGGATAAGAGGAATACGATGGTCCATCTACACTGTGTGGTGCCGGATGGACATTTGAGGTAGTCGGGTTTTCTCCTGGACTATACTGTGTGATGTCCTCATCTTCTACTTTACAGTCTGGAGACAAAGTGAGACAATCCTCTGAGGTTTTCCTCATCTCCCGTCCATCTACTAAAATAGAAATACAAAGATTATTACTAGACATGAGCAGATTGGTTCCCCTAAACCAGGACTCCGCCCACATCAGGCAGCTTTGTCTCTGAGGATCTTACAATTCCCCCCTCAAGGTAACTAGTAAATGGGTCCTCTGTAGGGCGCCAACTAATGATTATTTCCAGAATTGATTAGTTGGCCGATTGTTTTGATTAATTAGATAAAACCCTCATAAAAAGGTTGGTGTATAATTGAGTTAATATTCTTGAATATCTATATACAGCAGTAAATATAAATATCCAGATATATAGTTGGATATTTAATCCACTCTGAGAATAACAGACAGATAGATGTAAAGACTGCACCATTCCAACCAGTAAGTAGCGCCCCCCACCCCCACCCCCGTCATCCTCCGGACCATCCTCTTCAGGCAGGGGTACCCAGCAGTTGATCCAGGGTTCTTGAGGCCAATCGCCCCCCGGGGGGTCAGGAAGGAATTTTTCCTCTGCTGTAGCAATTGGCCAGCTCAGCTAGGGGTTTTTTTGCCTTCCTCTGGATCAACAGGAGGGCGGTAGGTAGCCTCCATCACCCTCCCTCAGCTACTTGTGCTTCTCACCATGTGCAATTTCAAGTACACAGCTGATGCCCTCCTCAGGCTAAGAAACATCGCTACAACTTTACTAACCGCCACTCAAAGAAGACTAAAAAAAGAAAAACTACTAAGGACCAACCTACAAGCAACCATCAAATATAGGGAGACACCAACCCAACCGCAACAACTAGCATGCGCCCTGATCAACACCAGATCTGCAGTGAAGCACAGACTGGAAATCCACAACTTCATCATCGAAAACAACATAGATTGCCTACTCATTACGGAAAGCTGGCTAACATCCGACTGCAACACTATCCTAACTGAATTAGTGCCTGAGAACTACAGCATCCTAACAGAGCACAGAATAGGAAAAAAAGGAGGAGGCCTAGCAGCGATCTTCAAATCACACCATGTCTTCACCAAACCAACTTCACAGAACTCAGTGTCTTTCATGGAGATACTCCCCCTGCATCTTCAAACAACACCCCAAGCCACCATTCACATACTACTATGCTACAGGCCACCAGGACCAAAGACCAATCTCCTTACACCACTCACTGAATTTATTTCAATGCACACCTTGAAAACCAAAAACCTTCTGGTACTTGGGGACTTCAACCTCTGGGCAAACTCTACCCAAGACCCTATTGCGATCACCTGCATCAACCAACTGGAAGAACTAGGTCTTCAACAGCTGATAAATACTCCAACGCACGGTTCAGGACACACTCTAGACCTCATCTTCAAACAGAATATGGACATCAACATATCCGACAACACACCACTACCATGGACGGACCACCACGCCATCAAATTTAAAATCACCACTAACACCACCCTCCAAAAACAGAAACATGCAACAACACACTGGAACAGATCTCAGAAGAAACTGCATTCTGAACTCTTCAAAACCACATTATCAAACAAAATACAATCGCTAAACTTAAACCCCTCAACGGAACAAACACTCAACTCCCTAAACAAGGCATTACTACAAACAGCAGACTTAGTAGCGCCAAAACGCAGAACACTCATCCGCAAAAAAAACTCGAGATGGTTTAATAGCACACTCACCCTACTCAAGCAAGAACGTAGAAGAGCTGAAAGAGCATGGAGAAGAAATCCTACCAAGGAAAACCATACAAACTACAAAGTACTCACTGTGAGATACCACAAAGCAATCTTCAAAGCCAAAAAAGAACATTTCTCGAACACCATCTCAACTGCCTTAAACCGGCCGCGGGAACTTTTCAAAATAGTCGCCCAGTCAATGAACCCAACCTGCTTAGAGCCCCCAGCAAACGATACTCAAGAATTCTGCAATGAGTTATCAAATTTCTTCATTAACAAAATCGACAACATCCGGAAATCAATTCAACAGAAAAAAACAACCAACCTTACCCAACCAAAGCAAAAAGAGGATACCAACACGAACATCACACAACCGCCGGACTTCATCTTGACTCCAATTACCACTGACATGACTAAAAACATTATGAGAAGCCTTCGAGACAGCACATCACCAAATGACATCATTCCCACAAAACTCCTGAAAGAATGCTCCGACATCCTGGCTCCCACTATAACACACCTCATAAATCAGTCATTCAAAGAAGGGATTGTGCCAACCTCCCTCAAGCAAGGCACCGTCAAACCCCTGCTAAAAAAACCTAATCTCGACCCTAAGGACCCTAACTGCCGCAGACCGATAACAAGCCTTAACACCATCTCCAAGATTATGGAGAAAGCGGTAGTACAACAGCTACAACGGCACCTAGACACGAATCAACTTCTGGACACTCTACAATCAGGCTTCCACCCAGGCCATGGCACAGAAACGGCACTTCTAAAAATATGGGACGATGCCCTGGAAGCAGCAGATGACAGAGAATTATGTCTCCTGGTACTGTTAGACCTCAGTGCAGCATTTGATACAGTGGACCACAATACTCTATTGTCCGCCTCACAGAAGTAGCAGGAGTCACAGATTCTAGTCTAAAATGGTTTGCATCCTTCTTAGAGAATCGCTCTCAGACAGTGAAACTGGGAGCATTCACCTCTAACACCCAGACAATTTCCTGAGGAGTCCCGCAGGGTTCACCCTTGTCGCCAGTGCTATTTAACATCTACATCCGCCCACTCCTCAAAATCAGCAAAAGATCAGACCTCTGCTTCCACTCATACGCTGACGATACCCAAATCTACTTTCGCATCACCGGGCAAAAAGACCACCATCATCAACTAGAGCAATGCCTCACTTTGATAGATGACTGGATGACCATTAGTTCCCTCAAACTCAATGTGTCGAAAACAGAACTTCTTCTCCTACACGCTAACCAAAATCCCAAAACCAAGACTCCATGGACACCCCCCACCATCTTCGGACAGACCATCTCTCCGAGCACCAAAGCCAAAATTCTCAGAATTATCTCAGAAATGACAATGGATGCACAAATAGGATCAGTAGTTAGCGGGTCTCACCATCTCCTCCGCTTGCTACACAGACTCATCCCCTTCATCCCAGAAGAGGACAAAGCGGCAGTAGTTGGAACAATCATCAATTCCTGACTCGCATACGCAAACTCACTCTACATAGGATTACATCAATATCAGCTTGCGCGCCTACAGGCCATAAAAAACGCGGTGGCAAGACTGCTAACAGGAAAAAAACCCTGGGAGTCCATCTCCCCATCCCTGAGGAGCCTACATTGGCTAACCGTAAAGAATCGGATCACATTTAAGACCCTCTGCCTCACCCACAAATGCCTACAAGGTAACGCTCCTCAATACCTCCAAGAGAAAATAAAACACTACACACCCAATCGCAATCTACGATCATCTAACCAAAACCTCCTCCTCATTCCCAAATACCGCTACAAAGCAAGGGGAGAACGAAGATTCGCAGTCCAGGGACCTCAGCAAAGGAACGCTCTTCCGACTCACATCTGCATGGAAGAAAACCATCTGGCCTTCAGGAAAAAACTCAAAACCTTCCTCTTCTAAGAAGATGACAGCACAAAATGCATTAGCGCCTTGAGGCGATTCAGTTCGCATTGCAAATCATTCATTCATTCACATAGGTTGGACTTGATGGACTTGTGTCTTTTTTGTACCTAACCTACTATGTAACTATGTAAGAAAGTATTGCAACGACCAACATTTTATTCTCTAGGGTATTAAAAAAAAATGTATAATGTTTGGGGTTTCTAAGTAATTTTCTAGTAAAAAAAAACAAACAGTTTTTAACTCGTAAACAACAAATCTCAGAAAGAGGCTCGGTCCTTAAGTGGTTAAAAAATAATCCTTTATAGTACAAAAACATCAGATAATCACTACTATAAGGGATTCATTTATACTGTGAAATAGTGAAAGTAATATATCTTATATCATATATATAATAGTAAATATACCCAGAAGTAGGATATATGGGGATTTTACCTGGGAGTCACACATGAAGATATATGGAGGTTAGAGGGGGGAGGGGGGACTTTTATATTAAAGTAATACTGAAAGCTGAGACTTTTTCTTCATGGATATAATCATTTTATATCCACTTCAATACCGGAGCCTATTCTGGCACTTCTCTCCTACATGTAAAAATTATAATTTTTTTGCTAGAAAATTACTCAGAACCCCCAAACATATATATATATATATTTTTTCAGCAGACACCCTAGGGAATAAAATGGCGGTCATTGCAACTTTTTTCCCTCGCACGGTATTTGCGCAATCATTTTTCAAACGCCTTTTGTTTGGAAAAAAAACAGTTTCATGAATTAAAATATAACAAAACAGTAAAGTTAGCCCAATTTTTTTGTATAATGTGAAAGATAATATTATGCCGAGTAAATAGAAACCCAACATGTCACGCTTTGAAATTGCGCACACTCATGGAATGGCGCCAAACTTCGGTACTTAAAAATCTCCATAGGCGACGCTTTAAAATTTTTTACAGGTTACATGTTTAGAGTTACAGAGGAGGTCTAGTGCTAGAATTGTTGCGCTCGCTGAAACGCATGCGGTGATACCTCACATGTGCGGTTTGAACGGCGTTTACATATGTGGGCGGGACTTACGTGTATGTTTCGCTTCTGAGCGTGAGCTACCGGAGACGGGTGTTTTAAAAAAATATATATTTTTTTATTTTACTTTATTTTTTTATTTTTACACTTTTTTTACATTGAATTTTTTTTTGATCACTTTTATTCCTATTACAAGGAATGTAAACATCCCTTGTAATAGGAATCTATTATGACAGGTCCTCTTTATGGAGAGGTTAATAAGACCCCACATCTCTCCTCCAGGCTGTAAAGCATAAGACCGGAACAAAAAATTCACCGATCTCATACTGACAGCCACGATCGCGGCTTTGTTTACATGCGGGGTCCGGGTGTGACATCATAATGTCGCGCCTGGGCCTCCGGCGGTCATAGAGATGACTGGTGACCATCTGGTCACCGGAAATCTCTATGGTCATCATCCGGCGGGGTCCGATTCTTTCTCCGGGCCCCCGATGGCACAGGAGAGCCCGGAGAAGCACCGGATGGTGGCGGGAGGGACGTCCCCTCCCGTCGCCTATAAGAATAATTAAGCGGCGGAACTGCCGCTATGATGGTTCTTATCGTGCACAGAATCGGCGCCTGTAGCTGCGGGCATCATTCAGATATCCCCGCACAAAGTCAAGGACGTCATATGACGGCGTGCGATATTGAAGTGGATATATAAAGCACAATACTGGTAAACTTTTACTTTATATAATAGTAATGCCTTCTATCACCTCCAGTCTATCAGCCTCCACCTTCTCTGGGGTCAGATGCTGATCTTCCCTGCACAGAGACCTTAAAGTCATTGTAAATATTGGATTTATTTTTTAAACAAACTTGTCATACTTACCTCTCGGGATGCACAGGCATTTCAGCGGCCGAAAAAAAACTGACAAAAATTGTGTTTTCAGCACATTGCCGAAAGGAAAATATTGCCGATAATGGAGCGGAAAATGGAGCCACCCATTGCGGGGGTGTCATACTGATGTGCCCCAGTCCTCCCCTCCCTCCTCCTCCCCTCCCTCCTCTCCTCCCTCTTCTCCTCCCTCCTTCTCCCCTCCCTCCTCTCCTCCCTCTTCTCCTCCCTCCCACAGAGCGGCGATCTCCGTGTGTCACGGAGCTAATTGCCCGGGTCTTAGTAACAATGTCCCGCCTCCTGTGATAGACGGCACACTGATCCAATGGTGGGACATTGAATCTGTGACGTGATCACAGGAGACGGGACATTGTTACTAAGACCCGGGCAATTCAAACACAGCCGCTTTAATCTGGGCACTGGTGAGGCTGCATGCCAGGCACTGGTGAGGCTGCATCTAATGGGCACTGGTGAGGCTGAATGACGGGCACTGGTGAGGCTGAATGACGGGCACTGGTGAGGCTGAATGATGGGCACTGGTGAGGCTGCATCTGATGGGCACTGGTGAGGCTGAATGATGGGCACTGGTGAGGCTGAATGATGGGCACTGGTGAGGCTGCATGCCGGGCACTGGTGAGGCTTCATGATGGGCACTGGTGAGGCTGCATGACGGGCACTGGTGAAGCTGCATGCCGGGCACTGGTGAGGCTGCATGACAGGCACTGGTGAGGCTGCATCTGATGGGCACTGGTGAGGCTGCATGACGGGCACTGGTGAGGCTGCATGATGGGCACTGGTGAGGCTGCATGAGGGGCACTGGTGAGGCTGCATGAGGGGCACTGGTGAAGCTGCATGACGGGCACTGGTGAGGCTGCATGATGGGCACTGGTGAGGCTGCATGATGGGCACTGGTGAGGCCGCATGACGGGCACTGGTAAGGCTGCATGACGGGCACTGGTGAGGCTGCATGACGGGCACTGGTGAGGCTGCATGATGGGCACTGGTGAGGCTGCATGATGGGCACTGGTGAGGCTGCATGATGGGCACTGGTGAGGCTGCATGATGGGCACTGGTGAGGCTGCATGACGGGCACTGGTAAGGCTGCATGACGGGCACTGGTGAGGCTGCATGACGGGCACTGGGGAGGCTGCATCTGACGGGCACTGGTGAGGCTGCATCTGACGGGCACTGGTGAGGCTGCATGACGGGCACTGGTGAGGCTGCATCTGACGGGCACTGGTGAGGTTGCATTGATCTCCTGCATCATCTCTGCAGTCTCTGACCATCTCCTGTATGATGAGAGAGTTTTCACTGCACCAGTGTAGATCCAAACCAGGTGTAAAGTGAATGGTTGTCTCCGAGAGTAAAGAGCCCCAGGTGCTGGCTAACGCTGAATCATGCTGAAGGTAGATAAGAAAATCCGGACAGCCGCACACCCGGAAGATATTATCCAAAAATGTTTATTGTAAAATCAGGATCATGCAGTATATAGGATACCATGGCAAAAAAGTACAGGCAATCAGCTAACGCGTTTCGCACTTATGCTAAGTGCTAAGCTATGAGTAAGCACTTAGCATAAGTGTGAAACACGTTAGCTGATTGCCTGTACTTTTTTGCCATGGTATCCTGTATACTGCATGATCCTGATTTTACAATAAACATTTTTGGATAATATCTTCCCGGTGTGCGGCTGTCCGGATTTTCTTATCTACCTTCAGCATCTCCTGTATGATGTTTGCAGTCTCTAACCATCTCCTATACTAAGTCTTCAGTCTCTGACCATCTCCTGTACTATGTCTGCAGTCTCTGACCATCTCCTGTATCATGTCTGCTAAAGGTGCACCGAATGGACCTTTTGCTAATACTATAGCAGTGATGATAGACATGATACAAGAGATGTCACAGACCGAGGACATGATACAGGAGATGGTTAGTGACTGGGGACATGATACAAGAGATGGTTAGAGACTGGGGACATAATACAAGAGAAGGTTAGAGACTGGGGACATGATACAAGTGATGGTTAGAGACTGAGGACATGATACAAGAGATGGTTAGAGACTTAGGACATGATACAAGAGATGATCTCAGAGACTGGGGACATGACACATGAGATGGTTAGAGACTGCAAACATGATACATGAGATGGTTAGAGACTGAGGACATGAAACAAGAGATGTTCAGAGACTGAGGACATGATACAAGAGATGGTAAGAGACTGGGTACATGATACAGAAGATAGTTAGAGACTGAGAAAATGATACAAGAGATGGCTAGAGACTGGGAACATGATACAAGAGATGGTTAGAGACTGAGGACATGATAAAGGAGATGGCTAGAGACTGGGAACATGATACAAGAGATGGTTAGAGACTGGGGACATGATACAAGAGATGGTTAGAGACTAGGGACATGATAAAGGAGATGGTTAGAGACTGGGGACATGATACAAGAGATATCAGAGACTGAAGACATGATACAAGATATGGTTAGAGACTGGGGACATGATGCAAGAGATGGTTAGAGATTGGGGACATTATACAAGAGATGGTCTCAGAGAATGGGGATATGATACAGGAGATGGTTAGAGACTGAGGACATGATACAAGAGATGGCTAGAGGCTGGGGACATGATATGATAACATAATTAGAGACTGAGGACATGATACAAGAGATTGTCTCAGAGACTGGGGACATGATACAGGAGATGGTTAGAGACTGAGGACATGATACAGGAAATGGTTAGAGACTGAGGACATGATACAGGAAATGGTTAGAGACTGAGGACATGATACAGGAGATGATTGGAGACTGAAGACATGATACAAGGGATGGTTAGAGACTGGGGACATGATACAAGAGATATCAGAGACTGCAGACATGATACAAGGGATGGTTAGAGACTGGGGACATGATACATGAGATGGTTAGAGACTGGGGACATGATACAGGAGATGGTTAGAAACTGGGACATGATACAAGAGATGTCAGAGACTGAGGACATGATACAGGAGATGGTTAGAGACTGGGGACATGATAGAAGAGATGGTTAGAGACATGATACAGGAGATGGTTAGAGACTGAGGACATGATACAAGAGATGGTTAGAGGCTGGGGACATGATACAAGAGATGGTCAGAGACTGAGGACATGATACAAGAGATGGTTAGAGACTGGGGACATGATACATGAGATGGTTAGAGACTGCGGACATGATACAGGAGATGGTTAGAGACTGGGAAAATGATACAAGAGATGGTTAGAGACTGGGGACATGATACAGGAGATGGTTAGAGACTGGGGACACGATACAGGAGATGGTTAGAGACTGAGGACATGATACATGAGATATCAGAGACTGAAGACATGATACAAGAGATGGTTAGAGACTGAGGACATGATACATGAGATATCAGAGACTGAAGACATGATACAAGAGATGGTTAGAGACTGAGGACATGATACATGAGATATCAGAGACTGAAGACATGATACAAGAGATGGTTAGAGACTGGGGACACGATACAGGAGATGGTTAGAGACTGAGGACATGATACATGAGATATCAGAGACTGAAGACATGATACAAGAGATGGTTAGAGACTGAGGACATGATACAAGAGAAGGTTAGAGACTGGGGACATGATACAAGTGATGGTTAGAGACTGAGGACATGATACATGAGATATCAGAGACTGAAGACATGATACAAGAGATGGTTAGAGACTGAGGACATGATACATGAGATTAAAATTGATAATATTGCGCCAGTCCCAAAGAAATGTGTGAAAAGCTGCCAACACAACAACTAGACAAATTGTGAATCGAAAATAGAGAATACAGTGTGGCGCTAAAGTGAACTTGTTCCTCATTTGGGTCAGACCCACTGAAATGTCAATCAGAGGGTCAAAAACTCCCCCATGAGGTATTTAATCAAATAGAATTTTGTTCAAATCCTATAGAGAAGAAGTAGTAAATACCTTAAATAAACCCCCCTATAGTCTGCCCCATCGGATGTATATTATACTGTATCCAATCAAGTATAACCAGACAGAAAGTTGATTGCAATACCCTAAAGGGGATATCTATATAGGGATTAATAGATGTGCTATCTAAAGAGAAAGATCCCCATAAGGGGGAAGTAAAAAAATGTGATGTTTAAATTAGAATCCCGTGAATGAACACCAAATATACTAAAACGTGATTTCAGCAGAAATCACGTTTTAGTATATTTGGTGTTCATTCACGGGATTCTAATTTAAACATCACATTTTTTTACTTCCCCCTTATGGGGATCTTTCTCTTTAGATAGCACATCTATTAATCCCTATATAGATATCCCCTTTAGGGTATTGCAATCAACTTTCTGTCTGGTTATACTTGATTGGATACAGTATAATATACATCCGATGGGGCAGACTATAGGGGGGTTTATTTAAGGTATTTACTACTTCTTCTCTATAGGATTTGAACAAAATTCTATTTGATTAAATACCTCATGGGGGAGTTTTTGACCCTCTGATTGACATTTCAGTGGGTCTGACCCAAATGAGGAACAAGTTCACTTTAGCGCCACACTGTATTCTCTATTTATGATACATGAGATATCAGAGACTGAAGACATGATACAAGAGATGGTTAGAGACTGGGGACATGATACAGGAGATGGTCATAGACTGAGGACATGATACAAGATATGGTTAGAGACTAGGGACATGATACATGAGATGGTTAGAGACTGGGGACATGATACAGGAGAAGGTTGGAGACTGGGGACATGATACAAGAGATGGTTAGAGACTGGGGACATGATAAAGGAGATGGTTAGAGACTGAAGACATGATACAAGAGATGTTTAGAGACTGGGGACATGATACATGAGATGGTTAGAAACTGGGGACATGATACAGGAGATGGTTAGAGACAGGGACATGATACAAGAGATGTCAGACTGAGGACATGATACAGGAGACGGTTAGAGACTTGTATCATGTCCCCAGTCTCTAACCATCTCTTGTATCATGTCCCCAATCTCTAACCATCTCCTGTATCATGTCCCCAGTCTCTAACCATCTCTTGTATCGTTCCTAGTCTCTAACCATCTCTTGTTTCATGTCCTCAGTCTCTGACATCTCTTGTATCATGAGTAACTATGAGTAAGCTATGAGTAAGCACTTGGTGTAAGTGTGAAACGCGTCAGCTATTTTTGTACCGCCCCACAGTCGTGTTTTGTGTACCCCATGATCCTGCATTTTGAATACAATAAGATGAATTTATCCATTCCAGTGTGCGACTGTCCAGGTCTTCTTGTTCTCATTTCTTGTGTCATGTCCCCAGTCTCTAACCATTTCCTGTATCATGTCCCCAGTCTCTAACCATCTCTTGTATCATGTCCCCAGTCTCTAACCATCTCTTGTATCATGTCTTCAGTCTCTAACCATCTCCTTTATCATGTCCCCAGCCTCCAACCATCTCCTGTATCATGTCCCCAGTCTCTAACCATCTCCTGTATCATGTCCCTAGTCTCTAACCATATCTTGTATCATGTCCTCAGTCTATGACATCTTTTGTATCATGTCCTCAGTCTCGAACTATGTTATCATATCATGTCTCCAGCCTCTATACTATACTTTGCAGCTTCCTATAGGGGAACTCTATACCATACTTTGTGGCTTCCTATAGGAGCCAGAAAACCCGGGGGTTCCAAAAGAGGAGAATCAGAGCTGCTCTTTGCAAAACCATTACACGGAGGAGGTAAGTAGGGGTGCACTGAATGGAAATTTTGGTGCCAAAGATGAAGGATACACAAGGCCGAAAACCAATACCAAAAATGACAGATTTAAAAAAATATTTATTTATATTTTTATATACAACCACAATTTGTATATAACCATATCTTGTATCATGTCCGCAGTCTCTATCTATCTCTTGTATCATGTCCCCAGTCTCTAACCATCTCCTGTATCATGTCCCCAGTCTCTAATCATCTCCTGTATCATGTACCCAGTCTCTAAAAATCTCCTGTATCATGTACCCAGTCTCTAACCATCTCCTGTATCATGTCCCCAGTCTCTAACCATCTCTTGTATCATGCCTGCAGTCTCTAACCATCTCCTGTATCATGTCCCCAGGCTCTAACCATCTCCTGTATCATGTCTTCAGTCTTCCTATACTTTGTACCTTCATATAGGGGAACTCCATATAGGAAGGTATAGGAACTCCTATAGCAAAATATAAAGTATAGTATAGAGTTCTCCTATAGGAAGCCACAAAGTATAGTATGAAGAGTTCCCCTATCGGAAGCCACAAAGTATAGTAAAGAGTTCCCCTATAGGAAGCCACAAAGTATAGTAAAGAGTTCCCCTATAGGAAGCCACAAAGTATAGTATAGAGTTCCCCTATAGGAAGATACAAAAAACTTCTGCCTTTAGAATCACTATAGTATAGGGTCCCCTATAGGAAGGTATAAAGTATAGTATAGAGTTCCCCTATAGGAAGGTATAAAGTATATTATAGAGTTCCCTTATAGGAGGCCACAAAGTATAGTATGAAGAGTTCCCCTATCTGAAACCACAAAGTATAGTATAGAGTTCCACTATAGGAAGCCACAAAGTATAGTATAGAGTTCCCCTATAGGAAGATACAAAAAACTTCTGCCTTTAGAATCACTTGCTTCCTTCTCTTCCCCAGGACTACATGTCCCATGAGGCATTGCTCCTCACACATTCAAGTTCTCAGGCATTTACTGACATGTATGGATGGTGTACTGAGCTGTATTTTCTGATAGGTAAAGAAATAATGCATTCTGTATGCAGGCCAGATAATCGACTGACCAACTAATTGTTTATGGCAATAGTTGACAACTATTTTCATAATCAATTATGACGATTAGTTGTTTCAGCCCTACATCTCTGATCTCCTACCAGTTCATTTATTCATAGACCTTAGTCAGAGAGTGATGAAACAACAAGAACTGTCTTTTATAGGAGTGACAGTGATGAGGGGAATATAGGACGAGTGTCCCCACCCCCTCTATCACTCATTGCCATCTTCCCAACACAAGAAGTCCTGCACTTCCTTATTTAGTCCATGATTTAGTCATGAATAACAGCGGGGCTGAGCCCCACCAGAGGTCAGAGAGTGAGGATGGGGGGAGAACAACCAAGATGAAGACTGGACTGATCCTGAAGACCCCCATCATTGGGTTATTGACTCCTCCCACATTATCACTTTCTGTTTAAGGTTCCAAAGTTTGAGGATATTATCACATTATCAACATGTAAAAGTCTGTGCTCCAATCACATCATCAGATATAAAATGTCCAGCTGGTAGGAAATGGGTGTAACAAAAGAGAATACATATTATGTGTATATATAGCAGTGTGTAGAGGGGAGAGAGCAGAAGTCAGGACTATGTAATGTACAACATATTGTATAAGATACAACAGATAGGACTATATAGTATCAGAATGATGTAATGTACAACATAGAGTATATAGTGCAGGGGTCAGGACTATGTAATGTACAACATAGAGTATATAGTGCAGGGGTCAGGACTATGTAATGTACAACATAGAGTATATAGTGCAGGGGTCAGGACTATGTAATGTACAACATAGAGTATATAGTGCAGGGGTCAGGATTATGTAATGTACAATATAAATTATACAGTGTAAGGGTCAGGACTCATAATATTGGTATTCAGTAATCAGTGGAAGATTAAATGTTTACATGAGACAAGTTGCAGAGGTCCCACACCGCTGCCTCCCATCTCCTGAGACTGCACTCAGTGACTTGGGTCTGAGACTATACAGACATATCCCTCCACCCGGCACAGCCAGCAGATAACAGAGCAAGTAATCCTGGGGGGACTGTTCTGTCAGAGATCATGCTAGACCAAGGCACGGGGCAGAAGACCCAAAGAACATGTCCAAGGTGCCTAGGTAGAGCAACATCTATGGTGAAAATAAACCTTTTGCTGCCAGCTGAACCCCAGAATTTCCATAAATCCAGTCTAGATACATAAATTGTGTCTGCAGCACAGAGAAGGAAGATTATCACCCAGTCCCTGCCCTACTCTGGACCAATCAGTGAGCAGTATGGGTGGAGGAATGTATTTAGTGTTAATGACCCACCTGTGCTGATCTCTGTAGGAGTGTCCTCCTCTATAAATGTCCCCGTTATTCCATCCTCCTCCATAGACTGCTGATCATCCCTCACATACCTCTCTTCTTCTTCTGATTTAACTTCAAATTCTATATCGATTGGATCTCCACTCTAAATCAAGAAAATGAGAGAGAATATCATCTGTAAGATATAAGATTTATTATTGTGACATCCCATAAAAAATCCACACATCATCTCTAGGAGTCCATGTGCTAGATGCTTCAATCCCACCAACCTTGTAACAGTGAGGGATGATGTGACCTTCCTGTGTGGAATCCCAGGAATACAGAGGACGGGGACATCTCTCTGGTGGGTTCCTCGTATTTGATGGCTCCATCGCATCCTTGTGTCCTTCTGATAACTCCTCCATCACTCCATACTCCTCATCCTCCTCTTTATACTCTTCTTTAACATCAATATTATCATCCCCGAGGTTTCCACTCTGAATATATAATAAAACATTCATTGTAACAATCATGCTGTGTATAAATCAGAACTACCAATAATTGTCAATCATCTACCTGATGATGGTGAGGGATGGTGTGACCTTCCTGTGTGGAATCCCGGGAATACAGAGGACGGGGATATCTCTCTGGTGGGTTTCTGTAGCTGGATGACTCCACCATGGTGTCCTGGTACAGATCTTTGTGTTCTTTTAGAGACTCTGACTCCTCCATCACCCCATCCTCATCATCCTCCTCTTTTATCTCTTCTTTAACCTCAACTTTAGAATCTCTCAGGTTTCCACTCTGAATATATAATAAAAATGACATCAATGGTAACAATGCAGATAATGTACAGATCCTAATGATACTATCAGTGATTGTTCCTCATCTACCTGATGATGGTGAGGGATGGTGTGATCTTCCTGTGTGGAATCCCGGGAATACAGAGGACGGGGACATCTCTCTGGTGGGTTCCCATTACTGGATCCATCTGTAGGAAACACACACACTGACTGAATACATTGTTTCTATGTGTTTATCAGATGATGGGGGATCTAGGTGGACCCTCCGTACTGCTCTCTCCTTTACAATAAAGTCTCCTCTTACCCGGTGATGTGAGGGGCGGCTGATTGTCCATCATGACGTCCTTGTAGAGATCCTTGTGTCCTTCTAAATACTCCCACTCCTCCATGGAGAAATAGACAGTGACATCCTGACACCTTATAGGAACCTGACACACACAATGATACAGTCACCATCCAGACACATCCCTTGTCTGTTACTGGATAATGTCCCAGAATTCCCAGAATCCTCCTCACCTCTCCTGTCAGCAGCTCCATCATCTTCTTGGTGACTTCTAGAATCTTCTCCATGTTGTGTCTTGTAGGGATCGGGGATGGAGATGGGGGGATGGTGATGGGATTCTGGATTCTTGAGGATCTTCTGGTCATATTATGTGATCTCCTTCTTGTAGATTTCTTCATTATTACTGTACAGTTCTGTGTTATACAAAGATAAATATCACTCTCCCACAGGGATATCTTAATATCATCATGGGCCTCTGGGCTAAGGACTGGGGCCCCTACCAGCCTGCCAAATTTACTAGAATTAAAGAATAAATAGTTGATAGAATTAAACAGATATTTATTAGTACTTTCAATATGATAGATTTTAAACAATGAGAATACATGCCATAAATCAAAGACAAATCAATACAGGGCAAAGGGGAGTTGAAGCGCACAGTACAGGGGGCAGGAAGTTACAGTTAAGGGGTGCAGGAGGGCACAGTGCAGTGAGGATAGGAGGGCAAAGTACAGGTGAGGCAGGAGGGCACAGTAAAGTTGGCACAAGTGGGTACAGTACAGGGGGGTGCAGGAGGACACAGTACATGGTGTACATGAGGGCACTGAGCAGGGGGTAGGAGATCATAATACAGGTTGGTCAGGAGGGCACAGTATAGTGGGCAGGAGTGCATAGTACAGAGGGGGAGGAGAGCACAGTACAGGGGGAAGGCAAACATAATACAGGTGGGGAAGGAGGGCACAACATATGGGCAGGAGGGCACAGGACCGATGGCAGGAGAGCACAGTTCTGGGGGGCAGGAGAGCACAGTAAAGGTGGGGGTGGGGGGGGTACAACACAGGGGGTCAGGTGGGCACATTACAGTGGCCAGAAGAGCACAGTACAGGGGGCAAGAGAGCACAATATGGGGGGCAGGAGTGCACAGTACAGGGGGCAAGAGAGCACAATATGGGGGGGCAGGAGTGCACAGTACAGGGGGCAAGAGAGCACAATATGGGGGGCAGGAGTGCACAGTACAGGGGGCAAGAGAGCACAGTAGAAGTGGTAGTGGGAAGGCGTAGTATAGGGTGCAGTATTATATAATACAGAGATGGTCTCCTCAAGCAGAGTAGCACAGAGAAGCTGCTGCCACAGATCTTACCTGTTCTGGCAGCCTGTCACTGGGCTAAATCTACAATTGGAATAACACCCCACCTCTGCCTTCCTCCCACAGTTTTGGTGCTTTGTAGGGGTTAAGGAAGAACCCCGAGGTGAAGCATCTTACTATTGCTGCTGCTCGTGAGGTCGGGATGTGTACTGCTCCGATCATATGGGATGAATAGGAGAGGAGGGCCGGTGGAGATCAGAGCTGTACACAACCCACCCACACAAACAACAATAGTAAGATGCTCCACCTCGGGGTTCTTCCTTAACTCCTGGAAAGTAGTGGGGGAATTTCATTCTCATTGTAGATTTAGTCCAGTGACAGGCTGCTGCTGTACCCGCACACCAGATTTCGGGACACTGCCGGGGACACGGCTATCCCGGGACAGCTTACTAAAAAGCTTGAGTGATTGTCCTGGAATATTGGTATGATGTAATGCAAGTTTATCAAGGGGCCCCTGGGCAGTGCCCATGCATTAAAGTGGAGCTCCACCCAAAAGGGGAAGTACTGCTTGTTTGCTTCCTCCCTCCGCTGCCACATTTGGCACCTGTTAGGTGAGTGTGTACCTAGTTTTGACAGGTACCCACTCCCATTTTCGGCTAACTTTGCCACGGCCAACTCAGCCGGAAGTTCAGCCTCCTCCTCCCCCCCCCCACTGCTGAGCCAGTCACAAAGTGCAGAGAGCTTTGCACATGTGCAATAGGGAACCAGCTGTGAAGGTGCAAGGCTTCACTGCCAGTTTCCCTTAGTCAGATGGCGGTGGCAGCACCCAAGAGCTGATTGAAAAATTGACTCGGGTGAAGACACCGCTGGATTCGTGGAGAGGCAAGTGTCCTAATATTAAATGTCAGCAGCTACAGTATTTGTACCTGCTGACTTATTTTTTTCTGAAGGAGCTTGGAGATCCTCTTTAAGATGGCTCTGCTTGTCCCTTTCCTACGAAGCTCAACTAGATCTCCATGCGCAATCAGAACCTCCCTTTCTTTCCAAATGGGAAAAAGACCTGCAGGTCACTTTTACGAACCAACAAAAAGATAGGATACTCTATTTCGCTCATAAATCATCGTTATGTAATAAGTATCAGGAAACCACTTACAAAATCATTACACGGTGGTATAGAACCCCATCTGTACTAGCCAAACTATTCCCACAATTGAGTGATCGATGCTGGAGATGGGATTCCCACAGAGGTACACTTTTACATATCTTCTGGGAATGCCCTAGCATCCAGCCATTCTGGCGGCAAGTCCTCCAATTGATCCACAAATTTACGGATATCTCAGTGTCCGGAGACCCTGCAGCAGTTCTTCTTAATCTGACCCCTCTTTCCCGGAAAAAATATAACAAATCATTACTTAAACATTTACTCAATGCAGCGAGAGCATGCATTCCAGCCATGTGGAAACAACAGTCTCCTCCAACTATCGCCCAATGGTTCGCCAAGGTGAAAGATATAGAAAGCATGGAGCATCTGACCTCTGCTCTTCGGGCATTCCAGCCATGTGGAAACAACAGTCTCCTCCAACTATCGCCCAATGGTTCGCCAAGGTGAAAGATATAGAAAGCATGGAGCATGTGACCTCTGCTCTTCGGGCCAATTCATAAGAACACAAAACCAGATGGTTCTACTGGGATCAGTTCCGCTTCTCTGGTGAATATTCTCAATACTTATGAACCAATTTTTTGCCTATAAAGGACGGTATGGTGTGGGGCTGACAGGACACTGTTCGTGTCCTCTCACTCCCCCCCCCCTTTTTTTTTGTTTTTTTGTTTTTCTTTTTCTTCTCTTTTCCTCTCTCTCTTCTTCTCTTTCCCTCTTCCCCATTTCACCCTTTGCTTCTCTTCTCCATTTCTCTCTATTTTTAAAAAAAAAATAAAAATTTTTTGATGCACATTGTTATGGCCGAATTCCATTTGCGATATAGGCCATCATCATTAGTTGCTATTTTTACATCGGTATCGAATTCCTTACCATTGGCACAAAACTGCCTTGTCTCAGTCCCATGAGCAGATATTGTCAGATTGTGGTAGTTATGCTGAATGTTATTACTGTGATATGGCATGGCCGATCAACTATCTATATGTAATTGTCTTCTCGTGTGCATCTGTCAATAAAAAGATAATTAAAAAAAAAAAAGATGGCTCTGCTCTCCCATAATCCCTCACCTCTATGGTCAGCTCTATATTTATTCTCCAGGGAGAATTGCTGAATGGTGCCCGATTCAGCAAAGGACAGACATCTCCATCCAATGATATGATTACAATGGGGTCAGATTTATAGATCCTTCTAGAAGTCATATAATAGAGTCACTAATGTTCTAATAGAAAGGACCACTGACCAACCAGGAAATGTTACCCATGGATTTAGTGATCAGTGGGTGTGGCATGCTGGTAATCAAGGGTCTCACTGATTGGACTAAACCTGAAATTGTTCTCTTTTATAATCAGGCCGCCATCTTATGCCATAACCAAATACGTACACATTGTATGTACACTTCATGTATTCATAGTACTTGTGTGGATGTCGTTATTGATTAGCAGAACATCCGAAGACTTAAAGTGACTCTGAATACATCCCAGTGTACAGCAGAGTCAGATTTAACCCCTTCATTACACTCACCTCTCTAGTCAGCAGGCTGAGGATCTCCAGGGTGAGGTTCAATATCGTCTCATTCCGGGGAAATTCCTTCCTTACATTCTTCACAAAACTCAAATTCTGCTGATTGTCCATCATGACGTCCTTGTAGAGATCCTTGTGTCCTTCTAAATACTCCCACTCCTCCATGGAGAAATAGACAGTGACATCCTGACACCTTATAGGAACCTGACACACACAATGATACAGTCACCATCCAGACACATCCCTTGTCTGTTACTGGATAATGTCCCAGAATTCCCAGCACCGCTCACCTCTCCTGTCAGCAGCTCCATCATCTTCTTGGTGACTTCTAGAATCTTCTCCATGTTGTGTCTCTCAGGTTTTATGGAGTCACATGGAGGCACTGTGATGGTCATATGATCACCTGACTTCACAAGAGGAAATCTCTGTATTGAGGAACCAATAGGAATATCATGTTAGAATCCCAGAATCCTCCTCACCTCTCCGGTCAGGTCTGTGTTTTATTAATAGAGATAAGAGTGATGTCATGTGACCTCCCAGAATCCTCCTCACCTCTCCGGTCAGGTCTGTGTTTTATTAATAGAGATAAGAGTGATGTCATGTGACCTCCCAGAATCCTCCTCACCTCTCCGGTCAGGTCTGTGTTTTATTAATAGAGATAAGAGTGATGTCATGTGACCTCCCAGAATCCTCCTCACCTCTCCGGTCAGGTCTGTGTTTTATTAATAGAGATAAGAGTGATGTCATGTGACCTCCCAGAATCCTCCTCACCTCTCCGGTCAGGTCTGTGTTTTATTAATAGAGATAAGAGTGATGTCATGTGACCTCCCAGAATCCTCCTCACCTCTCCGGTCAGGTCTGTGTTTTATTAATAGAGATAAGAGTGATGTCATGTGACCTCCCAGAATCCTCCTCACCTCTCCGGTCAGGTCTGTGTTTTATTAATAGAGATAAGAGTGATGTCATGTGACCTCCCAGAATCCTCCTCACCTCTCCGGTCAGGTCTGTGTTTTATTAATAGAGATAAGAGTGATGTCATGTGACCTCCCAGAATCCTCCTCACCTCTCCGGTCAGGTCTGTGTTTTATTAATAGAGATAAGAGTGATGTCATGTGACCCCCCAGAATCCTCCTCACCTCTCCGGTCAGGTCTGTGTTTTATTAATAGAGATAAGAGTGATGTCATGTGACCTCCCAGAATCCTCCTCACCTCTCCGGTCAGCAGGTAGATGATCTCCAGGGGGAGGTTTAGTATCCTCTCAGTTGTGTGACTTCGGTCCTCCTCCATCCTCATTGATGAGGTCATATGTGGGTTTCTCTGTAGACGGATAGAGGAGAATGTACTGTTTAGCCTCTGATCAGCTGATTGGTAAGAGCCAATGATGCGAAGGACTGTGTTCTGTATACATATATGACCTGATCTGATGTTCTGTATACATATATAACCTGATCTGATGTTCTGTATACATATATAACCTGATCTGATGTTCTGTATACATATATAACCTGATCTGATGTTCTGTATACATATATAACCTGGTCTGATGTTCTGTATACATATATAACCTGGTCTGGTGTTCTGTATACATATATAACCCAGTCTGGTGTTCTGTATACATATATGACCTGATCTGATGTTCTGTATACATATATAACCTGATCTGATGTTCTGTATACATATATAACCTGATCTGATGTTCTGTATACATATATAACCTGATCTGGTGTTCTGTATACATATATAACCTGATCTGATGTTCTGTATACATATATAACCTGATCTGGTGTTCTGTATACATATATAACCTGGTCTGATGTTCTGTATACATATATAACCTGATCTGGTGTTCTGTATACATATATAACCTGATCTGATGTTCTGTATACATATATAACCTGATCTGATGTTCTGTATACATATATAACCTGGTCTGGTGTTCTGTATACATATATAACCTGATCTGATGTTCTGTATACATATATAACCTGATCTGGTGTTCTGTATACATATATAACCTGGTCTGATGTTCTGTATACATATATAACCTGATCTGATGTTCTGTATACATATATAACCTGGTCTGATGTTCTGTATACATATATAACCTGGTCTGGTGTTCTGTATACATATATATCCTGATCTGATGTTCTGTATACATATATAACCTGATCTGATGTTCTGTATACATATATAACCTGATCTGATGTTCTGTATACATATATAACCTGGTCTGATGTTCTGTATACATATATAACCTGATCTGATGTTCTGTATACATATATAACCTGATCTGATGTTCTGTATACATATATAACCTGGTCTGATGTTCTGTATACATATATAACCTGATCTGATGTTCTGTATACATATATAACCTGGTCTGATGTTCTGTATACATATATAACCTGATCTGGTGTTCTGTATACATATATAACCTGGTCTGATGTTCTGTATACATATATAACCTGGTCTGGTGTTCTGTATACATATATAACCCAGTCTGGTGTTCTGTATACATATATGACCTGATCTGATGTTCTGTATACATATATAACCTGATCTGATGTTCTGTATACATATATAACCTGATCTGATGTTCTGTATACATATATAACCTGATCTGGTGTTCTGTATACATATATAACCTGATCTGATGTTCTGTATACATATATAACCTGATCTGGTGTTCTGTATACATATATAACCTGGTCTGATGTTCTGTATACATATATAACCTGATCTGGTGTTCTGTATACATATATAACCTGATCTGATGTTCTGTATACATATATAACCTGATCTGATGTTCTGTATACATATATAACCTGGTCTGGTGTTCTGTATACATATATAACCTGATCTGATGTTCTGTATACATATATAACCTGATCTGGTGTTCTGTATACATATATAACCTGGTCTGATGTTCTGTATACATATATAACCTGATCTGATGTTCTGTATACATATATAACCTGATCTGATGTTCTGTATACATATATAACCTGGTCTGGTGTTCTGTATACATATATATCCTGATCTGATGTTCTGTATACATATATAACCTGATCTGATGTTCTGTATACATATATAACCTGATCTGATGTTCTGTATACATATATAACCTGGTCTGATGTTCTGTATACATATATAACCTGATCTGATGTTCTGTATACATATATAACCTGGTCTGATGTTCTGTATACATATATAACCTAGTCTGATGTTCTGTATACATATATAACCTAGTCTGGTGTTCTGTATACATATATAACCTGATCTGATGTTCTGTATACATATATCACCTGGTCTGATGTTCTGTATACATATATAACCTAGTCTGGTGTTCTGTATACATATATGACCTGATCTGATGTTCTGTATACATATATAACCTGATCTGATGTTCTGTATACATATATAACCTGGTCTGATGTTCTGTATACATATATATCCTGATCTGATGTTCTGTATACATATATAACCTAGTCTGGTGTTCTGTATACATATATAACCTGGTCTGATGTTCTGTATACATATATAACCTGATCTGATGTTCTGTATACATATATAACCTGGTCTGATGTTCTGTATACATATATAACCTGATCTGATGTTCTGTATACATATATAACCTGGTCTGATGTTCTGTATACATATATAACCCAGTCTGGTGTTCTGTATACATATATAACCTGGTCTGGTGTTCTGTATACATATATAACCTGATCTGATGTTCTGTATACATATATAACCTGATCTGATGTTCTGTATACATATATGACCTGATCTGATGTTCTGTATACATATATAACCTGGTCTGATGTTCTGTATACATATATACCCTGGTCTGATGTTCTGTATACATATATAACCTGGTCTGGTGTTCTGTATACATATATAACCTGGTCTGATGTTCTGTATACATATATAACCCAGTCTGGTGTTCTGTATACATATATAACCTGGTCTGGTGTTCTGTATACATATATAACCTGATCTGGTGTTCTGTATACATATATAACCTGATCTGATGTTCTGTATACATATATAACCTGATCTGATGTTCTGTATACATATATAACCTGGTCTGGTGTTCTGTATACATATATAACCTGATCTGATGTTCTGTATACATATATAACCTGATCTGATGTTCTGTATACATATATAACCTAGTCTGATGTTCTGTATACATATATACCCTGGTCTGATGTTCTGTATACATATATAACCTGATCTGGTGTTCTGTATACATATATAACCTGATCTGGTGTTCTGTATACATATATAACCTGGTCTGGTGTTCTGTATACATATATAACCTGATCTGATGTTCTGTATACATATATAACCTGGTCTGATGTTCTGTATACATATATAACCTGGTCTGATGTTCTGTATACATATATAACCTGGTCTGATGTTCTGTATACATATATACCCTGGTCTGATGTTCTGTATACATATATAACCTGGTCTGATGTTCTGTATACATATATACCCTGGTCTGATGTTCTGTATACATATATAACCTGGTCTGGTGTTCTGTATACATATATAACCTGGTCTGATGTTCTGTATACATATATAACCTGGTCTGATGTTCTGTATACATATATACCCTGGTCTGATGTTCTGTATACATATATAACCTGGTCTGATGTTCTGTATACATATATACCCTGGTCTGATGTTCTGTATACATATATAACCTGGTCTGGTGTTCTGTATACATATATAACCTAGTCTGATGTTCTGTATACATATATAACCTGATCTGATGTTCTGTATACATATATAACCTGGTCTGATGTTCTGTATACATATATAAGATGGTCTGATGTTCTGTATATATATATAACCTGGTCTGATGTTCTGTATACATATATAACCTGATCTGGTGTTCTGTATACATATATAACCTGGTCTGATGTTCTGTATACATATATACCCTGGTCTGATGTTCTGTATACATATATAACCTGATCTGATGTTCTGTATACATATATAACCTGATCTGGTGTTCTGTATACATATATAACCTGGCTCCACGAACATGACACCCCTTCTCCTGCTTCCCTATCCCAGGGTGGCCTTCACTGGACTCAATCCCCTAGGCCTAATGGACGCAAAGGAGGTGGAGTGGGATTCCTCCTATCCCCCCAATGCACCTTCCAGGTTATTCACTCTCCTCCCTCTTCTTCTCTCTCATCATTCGAAGCCCACTGTATACGTCTATTCTCTCCTACTTCCCTAAGAATTGCTGTGCTCTACCGGCCCCCTGGACCATTATCAACTTTCCTTGATGAGTTTTCTGCCTGTCTACCCTACTTTCTCTCTTCAGAAATTCCCACAATCCTTCTCGGTGATTTCAACATCCCTGCTAATACAAACACTCCTGCTACTTCTAAACTTCTTAGTCTAACCTCTTCATTTGACCTGAAGCAATGGGTACAGGCTTCTACTCACTCTGATGGCAACACCCTTGACCTTGTATTCTCCTACCTATGCACTCCATGCAACTTCTCAAACAATCCTTTTCCTCTCTCCGACCACCACCTTATTAGTTTCTCCCTCCCCCTGTCTTCCACCACCTTTCCCTCCAATCGCCTAACCATCACCCGTAGAAACTTTCGCAACTTCAACTCCTCTCTCCTCTATTCTGCTACTGACCACCTCTATGACAAAATCTCTCCCCTGTCCTGCCCCAACCAAGCCACGTCCATCTACAATAAATCTCTGTCCTCCACCCTGGACAAGCTCGCTCCCCTCACTACATGCAGAATCAGACCTCGACCCCTACAACCCTGGCAAACAGATGACACTAAAATTCTCAAAAAACTTAGTCATGCTCTTGAGCATCTGTGGCACAAGACTAATGCCCCGTACACACGGTCGGACTTTGTTCGGACATTCCGACAACAAACTCCTAGGATTTTTTCCGACGGATGTTGGCTCAAACTTGTCTTGCATACACACGGTCACACAAAGTTGTCGGAAAATCCGATCGTTCTGAACGCGGTGATGTAAAACACGTACGTCGGGACTATAAACGGGGCAGTGGCCAATAGCTTTCATCTCTTTATTTATTCTGAGCATGCGTGGCACTTTGTCCGTCGGATTTGTGTACACACGATCGGAATTTCCGACAACGGATTTTGTTGTCGGAAAATTTTATATCCTGCTCTCCAACTTTGTGTGTCGGAAAATCCGATGGAAAATGTCCGATGGAGCCTATACACGGTCGGAATTTCTGACAACACGCTCCGATTAGACATTTTCCATCGGAAAATCCGACCGCGTGTACTGGGCATAAGTCTCTCAAAGACTTCAACCAATACAATTCTGCCCTCCAAAAATACTATTCTTTCCTCCACACTGCCAAGCAAACCTATTTTACAGCTCTTATATATATACATATATAAGATGGTCTGGTGTTCTGTATACATATATAACCTGATCTGATGTTCTGTATACATATATAATATGGTCTGATGTTCTGTATACATATATCACCTGGTCTGATGTTCTGTATACATATATAACCTGGTCTGATGTTCTGTATACATATATAACCTGGTCTGATGTTCTGTATACATATATAACCTGATCTGATGTTCTGTATACATATATAACCTGGTCTGATGTTCTGTATACATATATAACCTGGTCTGATGTTCTGTATACATATATAACCTGGTCTGATGTTCTGTATACATATATAACCTGATCTGATGTTCTGTATACATATATAACCTGGTCTGATGTTCTGTATACATATATAACCTGGTCTGATGTTCTGTATACATATATAACCTGGTCTGATGTTCTGTATACATATATAACCTGGTCTGATGTTCTGTATATATATATAACCTAGTCTGATGTTCTGTATACATATATAACCTGGTCTGATGTTCTGTATACATATATAACCTAGTCTGATGTTCTGTATACATATATAACCTGATCTGATGTTCTGTATACATATATAACCTGGTCTGATGTTCTGTATACATATATAACCTAGTCTGATGTTCTGTATACATATATAACCTGGTCTGGTGTTCTGTATACATATATAACCTGATCTGATGTTCTGTATACATATATAAGATGGTCTGGTGTTCTGTATACATATATAACCTGATCTGATGTTCTGTATACATATATAACCTGATCTGATGTTCTGTATACATATATAACCTGGTCTGATGTTCTGTATACATATATAACCTGATCCGATGTTCTGTATACATATATAACCTGGTCTGATGTTCTGTATACATATATAACCTGATCTGATGTTCTGTATACATATATAACCTGGTCTGATGTTCTGTATACATATATGACCTGGTCTGATGTTCTGTATACATATATCACCTGGTCTGATGTTCTGTATACATATATAACCTGATCTGATGTTCTGTATACATATATAACCTGGTCTGGTGTTCTGTATATATATATAACCTAGTCTGATGTTCTGTATACATATATAATCTAGTCTGGTGTTCTGTATATATATATAACCTGGTCTGATGTTCTGTATACATATATCACCTGGTCTGATGTTCTGTATACATATATAACCTGGTCTGATGTTCTGTATACATATATAACCTGGTCTGATGTTCTGTATACATATATAACCTGGTCTGATGTTCTGTATATATATATAACCTGGTCTGATGTTCTGTATACATATATAACCTGATCTGATGTTCTGTATACATATATAACCTGGTCTGATGTTCTGTATACATATATAACCTGGTCTGATGTTCTGTATACATATATAACCTGGTCTGATGTTCTGTATACATATATAACCTGATCTGATGTTCTGTATACATATATAACCTGGTCTGATGTTCTGTATACATATATAACCTGATCTGATGTTCTGTATACATATATAACCTGATCTGATGTTCTGTATACATATATAACCTGGTCTGATGTTCTGTATACATATATAACCTGATCTGATGTTCTGTATACATATATAAGATGATCTGATGTTCTGTATACATATATAACCTGGTCTGATGTTCTGTATACATATATAACCTGGTCTGATGTTCTGTATACATATATAAGATGATCTGATGTTCTGTATACATATATAACCTGATCTGATGTTCTGTATACATATATAACCTGGTCTGATGTTCTGTATACATATATAAGATGATCTGATGTTCTGTATACATATATAACCTGATCTGATGTTCTGTATACATATATAACCTGGTCTGATGTTCTGTATATATATATAACCTGGTCTGATGTTCTGTATACATATATAACCTGATCTGGTGTTCTGTATACATATATAACCTGATCTGATGTTCTGTATACATATATAACCTGATCTGATGTTCTGTATACATATATAACCTGATCTGATGTTCTGTATACATATATAACCTGGTCTGATGTTCTGTATACATATATAACCTGATCTGATGTTCTGTATACATATATAAGATGGTCTGATGTTCTGTATACATATATACCCTGGTCTGATGTTCTGTATACATATATAACCTGATCTGATGTTCTGTATACATATATAACCTGGTCTGGTGTTCTGTATACATATATATCCTGATCTGATGTTCTGTATACATATATAACCTGATCTGATGTTCTGTATACATATACAGATATATCAGTAGGGGTATGCCTGGATGGGTTTTCTGACTTT
Organism: Aquarana catesbeiana; assembly: GCF_042186555.1. Classification (NCBI taxonomy): domain Eukaryota; kingdom Metazoa; phylum Chordata; class Amphibia; order Anura; family Ranidae; genus Aquarana; species Aquarana catesbeiana. The sequence goes on along the minus strand of NW_027362669.1, from coordinate 460,194 downwards.
ACTGGTTAAAGTGGACTGGACAGTTCTGTTGGAACCTTGCCAGGCGCCATCAGGGATTAATATTAGGGACAATTAGAGCCATCAAGGACTTGTCCTTATCTTGTCTTGTTACATCTGACCATCCCACATGTGTCATAAGTAGGGTTGCCACCTGTCCAGGATTCACCCGGACAGTCCGGGTTTTGAATCATGTGTCCGGGTTTTAGTTTGTCTGAAACCCAGACACATTATTCAGACTGGGCTGTGGGCCAAGTTATACAAAACTTTGTTCCTGTCTGGGAGCTGCAGGCCGCTGTCTGGGGGCAGGTTCAGCATCTCTGGGGGGGTGTGATGATGTCAGCAAGAGCAGTTTGGCCACATCCACTGTTCTGGGTGTCCCAGATCTTTTATAAGTCTATAGTGTATACTACGAAAGAAAGAAAAATGCCCTGTGCTGCTAAAGTGTTCGGGTTTGGCTTGAAGAAAAGGTGGCAACCCTAGTCATAAGGGATGAGGTAACTACTTGCAGATCACCCCATGTAGCGACAGAGAGGCTGATTTGCGCTAAATCATGTACATGTATGTGATTTACATTTCCAGGTAGGGCATAAGTCAGTCAGCAGGTCCCGGCCAATGATTTATGACCGAGACCTGCTGATCGGCTTAGTGAATCACAGAACAGAGCTCTGTGTTTAATAACAACACAGAGCTCTGTACACACAGCAACAATGTGGCTGTGTTTTTTCTCTGCAAAGCACATATCAGCCACATCTATTAGTAAAAGCAGCACATAATACACACAGTACACATTGTTAGGAACACAGTTAACATTTTGATCGCCCTAGATGTTAAACATTTTCCCAGCTAGTGTCATTAGTACAGTGACAGTGTATAGTATTATCAGTGATCACTGTATTAGGCCTCGTTCACACTATGGTGCAGAGACATCAGTTTTTCTGCATGTATTCTGCAAGAGCACAAAACAACAATAGTTTGTGCCCTGAGTGGAGGTATGGTATTAGGGGGCACGGACGACAGTGGACAAACATAGTGGGGACACAGATGGTGGACAGACATGGTGGGGAAATGGAGGGTGGACAGACATGGTGCGGACACGGATGGTAGACAGACATGGTGGGGACACAGATGGTGGGCAGACATGGTGGGGACCCAATGGTGGACATACATGGTGGGGACATGGATAGTGGGCAGACATGGTGGGGACATGGATGGTGGACAAATATGGTGGGGACACGGATGGTGGACAGATATGGTGGGGACATGGATGGTGGACAAATATGGTGGGGAGACGGATGGTGGACAGACATGGTGGGGACACAGATGGTGGGCAGACATGGTGGGGACACGGATGGTGGACAGACATGGTGGGGACATGGATGGTGGACAGACATGGTGGGGACCTTGATGGTGGACAGATATGGTGGGGAGACCCTCCAGCAGCACTAAATGTGCACTCAGAAAGAACACAGGATGCGGGACAGGCCAGTGGCACAATTGCATATTGAGCAAGTTCTGGCCAGTGGTCCATCCTCAAAACACAGTAACCCAGTGGATGCTCTGTTGGAAAGGTCTCCAAGTCTGCTCTTGCCTCTAGATATTCCTGCACCATGTAATGCAGACGCTGGCGATGGTTGCTTGAACCGATCAGACCTTGGCACTGAGGACTGAACAATTGTCTAAAGGCATCGGTCAGCTGGCCACCTTCTCCACTGCTCTTCCTCTGACTGAATGAAGCCTCAGCAACACGTTGTCCAGCACCAGGAAATTGTAACCTCCCAGGGTCTGAAAATGCATTACAGAAACCTTTCTTCAAGGCCTTCTGAAGATTCCCTCTGCGTAAGCAGGATGAGTTCTGCAACCTTACCCTTGTAACGTGGATCAAGAAGGGTTCAGTGACAGTGTATAGTATTATCACTGATCACTGTATTAGGCCTCGTTCACACCATGGTGCAGATACATCAGTTTTTCTGCATGTATTCTGCAAGAGCACAAAACAACAATAGTTTGTGCCCTAAATGGAGGTATGGTATTAGGGGGCACGGACGACGGTGGACAGACATAGTGGGGACACAGATGGTGGACAGACATGGTGGGGAAATGGAGGGTGGACAGACATGGTGCAGACACGGATGGTAGACAGACATGGTGGGGAAACAGATGGTGGACAGACATGGTGGGGACATGGATGGTGGGCAGACATGGTGGGGACCGAATGGTGGACATACATGGTGGGGACATGGATAGTGGGCAGACATGGTGGGGACATGAATGGTGGACAGACATGGTGGGGACACGAATGGTGGACAGATATGGTGGGGACATGGATGGTGGACAAATATGGTGGGGAGACGGATGGTGGACAGACATGGTGGGGACACAGATGGTGGACAGACATGGTGGGGACACGGATGGTGGGCAGACATGGTGGGGACACGGATGGTGGACAGACATGGTGGGGACACAGATGGTGGACAGACATGGTGGGGACCTTGATGGTGGACAGATATGGTGAGAAGACCTTCCAGCAGCACTAAATGTGCACTCAGAAAGAACACAGGATGCGGGACAGGCCAGTGGCACAATTGCACATTGAGCAAGTTCTGGCCAGTGGTCCATCCTCAAAACCCAGTAACCCAGTGGATGCTCTGTTGGAAAGGTCTCCAAGTCTGCTCTTGCCTCTAGATATTCCTGCACCATGTAATGCAGACGCTGGCGATGGTTGCTTGAACCGATCAGACCTTGGCACTGAGGACTGAACAATTGTCTAAAGGCATCGGTCAGCTGGCCACCTTCTCCACTGCTCTTCCTCTGACTGAATGAAGCCTCAGCAACACGTTGTCCAGCACCAGGAAATTGTAACCTCCCAGGGTCTGGAAATGCATTACACAAACCTTTCTTCAAGGCCTCCTGAAGATTCCCTCTGCGTAAGCAGGATGAGTTCTGCAACCTTACCCTTGTAACGTGGATCAAGAAGGGTTGCCAGCCAGTAATGATCCTTCTCCTTGATACCACAAATCCTAGGGTCCTTTTGCAGGCTTTGCAGAACCAGGACAGCCATGCAGCGTAAGTTTGCAGAGGCAATCGATTTTGGGTCCTCTGGCTCACCAAGGGTCACGTGATCCGTAACAACCTCCTCCCAGCCACGTACAACTCCTTGGGTTTCTGGGGATTGAAAACCATCCCTTGAAGACTGCTACTGAGTTTTATCCTCCACGTCCATGCTGACACAATCCTCCTCCTCCTCTTCTTCCTGTGTGTTTGTATATTATTGATTGGACCTATTACTTTAAAGTATGTAATTTATTAATAGTGTAATGAATATAAGATACAAATAAATGAATATGTGTCTAAATGGGGTAGGTGAGTGGTGATAGTAATGGATGTGAAATAATCGTGTGGGAGTGCACTGGGGAGCGTAAAGTGGGAAACAAACTGGTGTAAAAAACTAAAACAAACCAAACAGTGATAAAAACTAAAAATGTATATTGAGTGCCAGATACTAGATACTTTTAGAATATTTACTACTAAGGTTAATAACAAAGTCCTTTCATATACAATGGCAGGTGCCTCGCCCCCCGTCCTCTCCCCCGTCCAAGTGTGTGGCCCCTTGTAAGTCCGATGGACTGCGGATGCGCCTGTGGTGCACGGAGGGATATGTGTGGTCTCTGGGATCTCTGGACCTTCATGTTTTTAAACAATCTGGTTCGTGTGGTGCATCTCCACCATATCATCCACTCAATGGTAAATATACCTCCATAGATACGATGTAATACAGTTATTTACTAACAGAAAATGCTGTGTAAATGTTTTATATCTTGACTAAAGTTTCAAGTTTAAACTCTAACTGTGATATATTTCCCTAGAATCTAAATCCCCCTGAAGAAGACCAATGGGTCGAAATGCATCGGGGTATTCATGTGGATATTAATTTTATGATACGCTATTCATCTGGGGGCCCTTTTAGCCATAGGTGATGTTTTATGCTGATGTTTGTTACACGTGAAATAGAGTCTGTATTTTACAATAAACTTGTTGCATATTCCAACTCATTATGAGCTTGATTTACTTTATTGTTATAATAATATTTAATGTATTGCTGCCTAAAAAACCCCCCTGGGGAATTTTTGTCTTGTTTTTTTTTGGAATAAAGACACCAGTCCATCCAGTTCAACCTAAGTGAGTGTGGGTGTGTGTCTACAATTGTCCATATCCATATACATCCCTATAATATATTCTCATCTATTATTATTATTTATTTAAGGTAACCAGATAGCATTGTCAATTTATGCATCACTCCACACATACATCGCACACTCATATCGGTCCCTACCATCAAGGAGCCCACAATCCAAGGTCCCCAACTCACATTCATATACTAGGGCCAATATTTTTTATTTTTTTGAACAGAAGCCAATTAACCTACCAGCATGTCTTTGGAGTGTGAGAGGAAACCGGAGTACCCGGAGGAAACCCACGCAGGCACAGGGAGAACATGTAAACTCCAGGCAGGTAGTGTCCTGGTTAAGATTCAAACCAGCAACCCTTTTTACTGCTAGATGAGAGTGCTACCCACTACACCACTGTGCCGCCACAGACTTTTCTGGCATGCCTCAGGAGATCCTGTAAGCCTGGGCACATGTTCAAGGACTGCTGCACCACCAAATTCAGGATGTGTGCCAAACATGGAACATGGGTCAAGTGTCCCTGTCGGAGGGCGGAGAGAAGGTTGGTGCCATTGTCGCATCAACCATTCCTGGCTGAAGCTGGCATGGCATCAACCACCTCTGAGCCTTCCCCTGCAGAGCTGACAGAATCTCTGCCTCAGTGTGGCTCCTGTCCCCTAAGCAGACCAACTCAAGCACCGCATGGCATCTTTTTGCCTGAGTGCTTGCATAGCCTCTTGAACGCTTATGGAGCACCGCTGGTTCAGAGGACAAATCTGCAGAAGAGGCCATAGAGGAAGAAGAGGAGGGGGTGGAGGAGAGAGCTGTGGCAGAATCACCACTAGCATTTTGGAGGCATGGTGGTAGAACAAGCTCTAAAAATACTGAACCCTGTCCTACATTCTTCCCAGCTGCCAGCAGAGTTACCCAGTGCTCCATGAAGGAAAGGTAACGTCCCTGCCCATGCCTGCTGGACCATGAGTCTGCGGTAATATGCACCTTACTGCTGACCACCTTGTCCAGCTAAGCCAAAACATTGCCTTCCACATGCCGGTAGAGCCGGAATGGCCTTCCATGAAAATAAATGGCATTTTGGAGCCTGCCACTGAGGTACAGCACATTCTACAAATTCACAAAAGGGGGCAGAGTCTACCAGCTGAAAAGGCAGCAGTTGCAGTGCTAGCAATTTGGCCAAGCTAGCATTCAAATGTTGAGCATGTGAATGGCTGGGACTGAATTTCTTTTTATGGTTTAGCAACTGGAGTAGGGAAATTTGCCTGCTAAAATCAGATAGTGGTGTACTGCTAGCAGATTGGCTGCAAGTACTTGGGACACCTATTGCTATACCTTCATTCCTCACAGTGCAAGTTTTTGAGAGGACTGGAGGTATAGTGGGGTTGGAGATCCCAGATGAGGAGCAAGGAGAAGTCCACCTTTTTCTTTGATGTGGGTCTTTCAAGTGCTGTTGCCAACAGACTTCATGGGAGGTCGTCATATGTCTGGTCAAGCATGTGGTGCCAAAGCGGCTGCTGTTTTGGCCATGCTTGATCCGCTTCAGATATAGGTTGCAAACAGCAACGGTGCGATCTGCTGCACACGTGTCAAAAAAGGCCCACACCAAGGAACTTTTCAAAATCAGCATGGAGACAGCAGTGCCCTGCACCTGCAGAGCTCTGCGGTGTGATGCAATAGGGTGGCTGCCCTTAAGCTGCCCCCTAGAGAGCATCCTTTCTCGTTGGAGTTGTGCCTCCTCCTCCTCTCTTCTATCAGGCACCCAAGTAGAGTCAGTGACCTCATCATACCCTCCCTCCTTGTCACTGGAGCAAACTTGGCAGTATGCTGCAGCTGGGGGAACATGACTGCCAGTTTCTTGTCCTTCTTGGGCACCCCCTCTCTCTAGGCTCACATTACTCCCTTCCTCAACCTGGGAATCAACATCGGAGCCTTCAAATCGCTGCGCATCCTTCAGCTGCATGTACCCGACACTGTGGTCGAATAGTTTGGGGGACTCCTCCATGCATGATGGTGGGGCTATGGAAGGAGTGACTGTGAACAAGGAGCCGGTGGAATAGGCTGCTTTGGCAGCTGCATTGGAAGGCAAACTACTCTGAGCCTGGGTGACAGAGGATAAGAAGGATGAGGACAGCTTTGTTATCCACTCCACCAACTTTTCTACATGTTCTGGCTCAATCACACGGCCAGCAGCAGAAAAAAAGGACAAGCGTGCCCCATGGCCACCTGCAGAGAATGCACCATGTCCATGACCAGTACTGTTGACTGTAGACACAGAGCCTGCTTGACCTCTTTTAGTGGCCTGTGAGCATCTGCCCCTCCTTGGTGGCCTTCCGGACATGATGTATATTTTGTTTTGCAACACCACACTACACTGTATTAGATACTGTGTACACCACCAGAAAAGTAGTAGCAACTGTACTATGGCTGCACTGTAATGTGTACTGTATATATATATATATATATATATATATATATATATATATATATATATATTAATACACTGCCTGAAGTATATTAGAAAAAGTACACCAGGAATGCACTGTAGATATAGGCTACACTGGATGATGCAGAGTATAATATATATATATAATGCCCCATAATGTTCGCTGTTCGGCGAATGGGCTAACACCCGATGTTCAAGTCAAACTTATGTTCGACCCGAACATCAAGCTCATCCCTAGTGATGATTGGTACAGAATGGCGGAAAGTGATGAGGTTGATAGAATGGCGGACAGTAATGGTCGGGAGAGAATGGCGGACAATGATGGTGGGGACAAAATGGCGGACAGTGATGAAGGTAATGGAATGGTGGACAGTGATGGTAGGGACAGAATGGCAGACAGTAATGGGGGGACAGAATGGCAGACAGTAATGGTGGAAACCAGTGGGAGCTGGTGGGTGTGACGAGAGGGCCTGTGGAACCCAGAATCCACTGGGGAGGTTGGGAAACCCTTGTTTCAGATCCCCATGCACCTCTTATGTCTAAGTCTCCCCGTATCCATTAGGGGTACAGGGTGATTAAGAAAATGTGGCTTGGGTTACTTAAAATGGGACAGTAACTTGTATCCACAATATCTCCCAGGATATATGTAAAGAATATTCTTGGTTTGTTTGATTCTGAACTCGACATATTAATTGAAAGAGCTGATCACATTGGCCTCTGTACAATGTAGGAGACGGTCCGTCTGCTACTGGAGCTCCTGCTATTGTGAAAAGGTATTCTGTGTTTATACTTATGATAAAGTGAGACCCGTAGGAGAGAATAGACGGAGGGGATGCATGACTATGGGAGGAACAGGGGTCAAGGAACGGTCAGTCAGGTCAGTGGTGGGGGCATAGGTTTAGCTCTTACCTGATTGGAGGTAGAAGTCAGTGGGGGCTGGATCCAGAGGTTGGGGTCCGGTGTAGGGGGTGGATTCTGCATCATTCGGAGAAGTTTGGAGAGGAGACATCTTCTTGGGACACCCGTGCTGGTCACCTGCAGGTAGACAGACAGGGAGATGAGTGAGTTAGAGGCCTTGTTAGCTCAGGTCAGGGCCACATCAGTCAAACGGGGCCCTCAGTGGCTGCAGCAGCAGCTGGCTGACGTACTTGGGGGGTCAGGATCTTCCACTTCACCTGTCCCTTCTTCCTCGGGGAGGAAACTAGCCAGAAAGGTGCGCCCGCCGGAGCGCCTGAGCCCATCTCCTGTCCCTAGGGCTCAACGGGCGAGAAGGAGCCCCTGTTCCAGGGACCCTCCAGGGCTTACTATGGGGCTGCCTGCTAATGCCTCCGGTGTGGGCCCTGGGAGGAATCCTACCCCACGGCGCTCTTCTACTGCTCGCAGCACAGGCCGGAGCATGCGGCAGCCCCCCCCCCCATGTGGATGTCCTGTGTGGGAGGGCTGCTCAGCGGGGGAGACGCAGCGGGATGCGCAGTGGGGGGCGTCCCTGCCCCTCAGCTGTCTGGAGGGAGGATGATGCCCAGGCTTCAAGGATACTCACTGGGGGGGTGCCGTCATCGTCCCCCGCCAGCTGCCGACACAGGGCTCCGGAGCGTTCGGCTCCCTCTGCCGCTGCTGCGCAGAGCGGTGCTCAGCTAGAAGAGACTACAGTCACGAACAGCGGTGGGGTGGGAGCGCCCTCTGCTGGTTCGCCATCCACATCACAGGCGGGACGTCACATCAGGATCAGTGAGAAGGCCCAGGCTGGGGGACACGCCCCCTTAAAGAGACAGCGCGTCCCTGCGGCAGCTGGGGGTACTACTGTGCCCAGCAGTTCTTCCGTGGAGAGAACAGAGCCCGGGGCAGAAGAGGAGGCTTCCAGGAGCCCCGAGGAGGAGCCGCTCGAGCAAAGGAGGCATGGGATGTCGCCGTGGCAAGATTCTTCGGCCGAGTCCGGTGAGCTCACCAGCGCGGATGAAGACGATCGGTCGGTAGGGAGTGGTGGGTGGAGATGCGGGTGCTGCGCCGGTTTTGTCCGCATTTTTTGCAGGTTTCAGGGAGTTATTGGCCCGTTTTGATCCGACGGGGTCTTCTTCAGCATCTCAGGGGCCCGTTGGGGCATGGGCTCCCGCTGCCTCTGGCGAGGACTCTGTTGTTCCTCTCACACCCCCCTCAGCAGGGCCGCTTGCGGTAGCGGTATCCGGGGCGGGGGGGTCCTCCGGGGTTAGCGTGACGTCTGCGTCGCAGATGGAGGTGACTGGGGCGGACGCGAATAGAGGGAAGGAGTCCTCTGAGGATAAGGTGCGGTTGGCGGATGCAGGGAAATGCGAGATTTATGTGTGCTTTGAGGGCCCACTGGGGGTGCATCTAAAGCAAGATGTACGGGAAAAGATCTGGAAAGGGGAATATGTTGAAATATTCTCTCTTTTGCCGTTAGAAAAATTTAATATCGACAAGGGTAAGGCGGACAAAAGCAAGAAGGAGGAGGAGGAGAAGCGACGCTGGAGGCTTATTCCTCGCACTTTTGGGAATTGGCTTCAGGCGTTTGCCATTTTGGCTAGCGTAATTGGCGAAAAAGCACCGGAGAATTGTTCTCCGCTTTTTTGTTGCCTGGATGCCATTGGGGAGGCTTATCGAACTTATGGGGGAATTGCTTGGCTGCGCTATGACGAGCAGTTCCGCCAGCGCAAGGGTTTGCGTCCGGGCTTACGCTGGGACCATAAGGACATTGGGCTTTGGATGAAGCTTATGTCACAGGCGAGGGTTTCGGGACAGCCCTTTCTCGGAGGGGCCGGCGGTTCGGGTGCCGCTGGACAGTCGGCCACACAGTGAAAGGGAGTTTGCTGGCAGTTTAACGAGGGGTTGTGCCGTTTTGGCGCAAACTGTCCTTTCCATCACGAGTGCTCTGGTTGCGGGGGCTCCCACAGTTATGCCAAGTGTTTCAAAAAAGGAAAGTCCCAACCCGTTGAGTCGGCCTCAAAAAGGGAGGACGCCAGTAAACCTTCCCGAGATGGTACCGTATCTAGATAGGTATCCGCGAAGGGAGGCGGCAAGTTTTTTGGCTGATGGTTTTGCCCATGGTTTTCGGATCCCGTGTTCGGGACCTTTGGCCCCGTCCCCGCGGACTCGAAACTTAAAATCAACGCGCCAATTTCCCCAGGTTGTTGCTGACAAATTGGCAAAAGAGGTGGAACTCGGGAGAATGGCCGGACCATTCTCTCAACCCCCCGTTTTGTCTTTACACGTCTCTCCCCTTGGGGTGGTACCCAAAAGGGAACCCAACAAATTCCGGTTAATTCATCATTTGTCGTATCCGAAAGGGACTTCGGTGAATGATGCCATTTCTCCGGATCTGTCTTCGGTGTCTTACACCTCCTTTGATGCCGCGGTCGGTTGGGTTCAAAGGTTTGGCCAGGGTTCATTGATGGCGAAGACGGATATAGAATCCGCCTTTCGTCTGCTGCCGGTGCATCCGGACAGTCAACATTTGCTTGGCTGCTGTTGGGAAGGGCAGTTTTATATGGACCGTTGTTTGCCGATGGGCTGTTCCATCTCTTGCGCATATTTTGAGGTGTTTAGCACCTTCGTGGAATGGGTAGTTAGGGAAGAGACTCAGTTGAGGTCTGTGCTGCACGACGATTTTCTTTGCATCGGCCCCCCGGATTCCTCAGTTTGTTCAGTGCTGTTGCACACTTTGGAATCTATTGCGTCACGTTTTGGAATTCCCTTGGCGCCGGGAAGGACGGAAGGTCCTTCCACAGTCATGCAGTTTTTGGGCATTGTCATTGACACGCGTCTGATGGAATGTCGTCTCCCGAACGACAAACTGGAGGATTTGCGTCAAGGGGTGGCGGAGGCGGAGGCGGCGAGGAAGGTCAGGCTTAGGCAATTGCAGTCGTTATTGGGTAAGCTTAATTTCGCCTGCCGCATCATGCCTATGGGACGCATCTTTAGTCGTCGTTTATGTGCCGCCACTGCAGGAGTACTGAAGCCGCATCACTTCATCAGGCTTTCGCGTGAGCTGAAGGCCGATTTGAGGGTTTGGGGTGAGTTTTTGGCCACATACAACGGCAGGTCTTTATGGATGGCTCCGGTTGTGGCAGCCGCTGACCTTGATATTTTCACTGACGCGGCGGGTAGTTCTGGTTTTGGGGCTTTCTGCCAAGGGGCTTGGTGCGCGGTGGTGTGGCCAGAAGAATGGAGTTCGGCGGGGTTCTTGCGTAATTTAGTGTTACTGGAACTATTTCCGATTGTGGTGGTGGTTGAAATCTGGGGCTACAAATTTCGGGATAGGCGGATATGTTTTCACTGTGACAATTTGGGGGTGGTGGAGGTTATAACAAGCTTGTCCGCTTCTTCTCCGCCGGTGGTGCGCTTGTTGCAGCACCTGGTTTTAAAGTGCTTAAGTTTGAATTGTTTTGTACAAGCTGTTCATGTCCCGGGGGTTTTGAATTCCATTGCCGATTCTTTATCTCATTTCCAGTGGGAAAGGTTCCGGAGGTTGGCGCCGGAGTCAAGGCAACTGGGGGTTCCTTGTCCCGACAGGCTGTGGAGACTGGCATTGGAGTAGCTGAGGAGCTGTTACGTCGATCGGTGACTGGGGGTACGTGGGCGGCGTACTCGTCGGTATGGGGTGAGTGGTCTACCCTGGTAAGTTCGGTTGGGGGAGGTGTTTCATCGCATGATCACGTGGCTTTGTTGCTGTATTTTATCGGGACGGGATTTACACAAGGCAAGTCGGTGTCAAAAATGAACAAGAGTTTAGCTGCCCTAGCTTTTCTCTTTAGGATGCAGGGCCTGACGGATATGACAAAGGATTTTAGGGTGCGTCAGGCCATGAAGGGGTTTGGGCACGGGAGAGTACTGCCAGATACTAGGCGCACGGTCTCGTTTGAGTTGCTTCAGGAGTTGGTGGAGCTGTTGCCTGGGGTTTGTACGTCTGTTTATGAGGTGAGGCTGTTCAATGTGGCTTTTGCGTTAGCATTTTTTGGAGCGTTGCGCATTGGGGAACTAGTTAGCAAGAACAGGTGTGGAGCAGGGGGGTTAAGTTTGAAGGACGTGACTCTGTCTGGGGATTGTGTTCGGATTCATATTGGCAAGTCTAAAACTGATCAATTGGGAAAAGGGGTTTCTGTGTCGTTGTTTCGGGTGCTGCTGGAATCGGTTTGCCCGGTTTCTTCGGTGCAACGATATCTTGGGGTGAGGGGGTGGAGGTTGGGGACCTTTTTGATGCACAGGGATGGCTCATCCTTGTCGCGTTTTCAATTCTTGTCCGTTTTTCGACGTTGTTTGGAAAAGGCGGGCAGGGAGGTTTCCCAGTTTAATACTCACTCCTTTCGTGTGGGGGCAGCAACAGAAGCGGCTAGGTGGGGTTTGGGTTCGCAGGTAGTGAGGCGTATAGGGAGGTGGGAGTCAGATCGTTTTAAGATTTATGTTTGCCCTCATTTGCTTTGAAGTTGCATTGAGTGTTTGGGTGTGGTTCTATGTTCCTTTTTTGTGTTTCTTTCAGATCTTCCTCCTGGCCTGGTCTGGATTCTGGGGGATTCATACGTGTTCTGGGGGGCTGTTAGGGCTGATGTACGTCCTGAAGGGAGGCAACTGGGCATTTCTCGGAGTGAGGCTGTCTTGAAATGGTTGGGTATCCGTGGAATTATGTGGGGCCAAGTCCTTCCTGAATTTCACTATTTTTCCAGAATTGACAGGCCCCCAGATGTTCTAGTTTTACAAGAAGGGGGCAATGATTTAGGGGTGCGGGCTGCCAGGGATCTGGTAAGGGATATCAAGTTTGATATTTTGCGCCTGCTACGTGATTTTCCTGGTTGCATCATTGTGTGGTCAGATATTGTGGCAAGAAAAGTGTGTCATTTCGCCCGCTCCATGGGCCGGGTGAACAAAGCCAGAATTAAGTTGAATAGGGAGGTTGGGAGGTTTGTTGCCTGGCTCAGGGGCATAGTGGTTCGACACAGGGAGCTGGAGGATCAGTCTGTTCGCTATTGGCGAGACGACGGTGTTCACTTAAATGCGGTGGGCATAAACATATGGTCCTTGGACCTCCAGGAAGGTGTGGCAAGGGCATTGCAGGTGTGAAAGGATTCGCTTGAATGAGGTTTCAATCAAGCTCATGTGGCGGTTCAAGGGGTCTTTGGGGGTCAGTAAAAAATTTACATGGTCACAGGATTAGTGGGGCCCATCTAAGGATGGCACTTACATTTGGTTAGTGGTGGTTCTCCCAGGAGATAAATCCCCTGGGGGAGGGGAATATGGAAGTAGGTGTGATGTCCAAGTGTCCTCGAGCCTGTTGGGGCACAGCTGAGGATATAGACCATTACAGTTATAAAGTGTGCCTTTTTAAGACACCCAAAGACCTCTTGCTGTTGGACATTATTTTGTTCTTACGGGTATGTGTTACATGTTTTCATGTTTTTGTTATTTATTATTTGGTTAATAAATTGGCTGCTGTGGCCTTATAAAACCCATGTCACGCAGTCTGTGTCTTTAATTTAATGGTAAAGACCCAAGGTTGACGAATCCTTTAGTCATGTATAATCTTCTGTGTGAAGCTCGGTGACAAGTCTGACCTGTAGTGAAATCCTGACTAATCACAACAATGGCCAGGTGGGCATGGGGTCACCTCGGCTGCTTTAAGGGACTAGTTAATTAGCTATGGTAATTCTGTTTCTGGTTACAGTTTGTATTGTCAGGGAGATGTCCTGCTGGTGTATATATTTGGGTGAGTTTGTTCAAATAAACATTCAAGCTGTGTAACTGAGCTAGTCTGGTTCTTACAATATCTGATATCTTCCAGACTGGAGGAAGCAGTGTGCTGACGGAAGCACTCAAGCAGGGTGTGGGATGTTTCATTACATTGGTGGCAGCAGTGGGACGCTTCCTGCAGTCTGGGACATCCAAACCTCCACCTGGATCCAAGGTCCGGATAGCAGGAGAGGAGAGGAGAGGTACAGATACCAGCCGCCATGGAAGAGGAATTTAGAAGGAGGTTGTGAGAGATGCAGATACAGCACAGAGGACCAGTATCAGAGCAGGTCCTGCTGGGATGGTTTGATTCTATCCGCTGCGAACTCTGGAAGGTAATGTTAGCCCGTGAGCAGCGCCACCAGGGAAAAGTTCTCCCCTTCATCCAGGAAAGGTACTGGTTGCAGTATGGATTGCGGATGCTGTTTTTGGGAGAAAACCCGCACAAGGAGCAGACAGCTGAGATAAGCAGGCTGGTATGGGCACAACAATGGTCAGGTGGGCATAGAGTCCCCTTGGCTGCTTTAAGGGACTAGTTAATTAGCTATGTTAATTCTGTTTCTGGTTGCAGTTTGCATTGCTAGAGAGATGTCCTCCTGGTGTATATATTTGGGTGGGTTTGTTCAAATAAACATTCCATGTTCAAGCTGTGTAACTGAGCTAGTCTCGGCTGGTTCTTACAATATCTGATATCTGAAGTTACAAACTGGAGGAAGCAGTGCGCGACCTGCCTCCTGATTGGCGAGGAGGAACTTTAGTTTGAAAATAGCAAAAATGAATTCGCTATCGTCACACAACTGGGTGGGATCAGGGTGCAGTGCTCTATGCCCCAAGCCCACCCTTTTTTGAAGTCTATTAGAGCCTCTGGCTCTAAACAGGTGCTTCAAAAACTCCCCCATTGGAATCCATAGTCTGGCGCCCTAATATGTAGATCAGGGGGCCGGACGCATGGATGGGTGGGGTGATGCCCATGCACCCTCTATGGACGGGCCACCACTGGTGGGGAGAGAATGGCGGACAGTGATGAGGGTGATGGAAAGGCGGACAGTAATGTGGGGGACAGAATGGCAGACAGTGATGAGGGGGACAGAATGGTGGAAGTGATGAGGGGGACAGAATGGTGGACAGTGATGGTGGGGACAGAATGGTGGAACTGATGGTGGGGACAAAATGCCGGACAGTGATGAGGGGGACAGAATGGCGGAAGTGATGGTGGGGACAGAATGGTGGACAGTGATGGTGAGGACAGAATGGTGGACAGTGATGAGTGGGACAGAATGGTGGACAGTGATGAGGGGGACAGAATGGTGGACAGTGATGAGTGGGACAGAATGGTGGACAGTGATGAGGGGGACAGAATGGCAGAAGTGATGGTGGGGACAGAATGGTGGACAGTGATGAGTGGGACAGAATGGCAGACAGTGATGGTGGGGACAGAATGGTGGACAGTGATGAGAGGGACAGAATGGTGGACAGTAATATGGGGGACAGAATGGCAGACAGTAATGAGTGGAACAGAATGGTTGAAGTGATGGTGGGGACAGAATGGCAGACAGTGATGAGGGGGACAGAATGGTGGACAGTGATGGTGGGGACAGAATGGTGGACAGTGATGGTGGGGACAGAATGGTGGACAGTGATGGTGGGGACAGAATGGTGGACAGTGATGGTGGGGACAGAATGGTGGACAGTGATGGTGGACAGTGATGGTGGGGACAGAATGGTGGACAGTGATGGAGGGGAATGAATGGTTGACAGTGATGAGGGGGACAGAATGGTGGACAGTAATATGGGGGACAGAATGGCAGACAGTAATGAGTGGAACAGAATGGTTGAAGTGATGGTGGGGACAGAATGGTGGACAGTGATGGTGGGGACAGAATGGTGGAAGTGATGGTGGGGGACAAAATGCCGGACAGTGATGAGGGGGACAGAATGGCGGAAGTGATGGTGGGGACAGAATGGTGGACAGTGATGAGAGGGACAGAATGGTGGACAGTAACATGGGGGACAGAATGGCAGACAGTAATGAGTGGAACAGAATGGTTGAAGTGATGGTGGGGACAGAATGGTGGACAGTGATGGTGGGGACAGAATGGTGGACAGTGATGGTGGGGACAGAATGGTGGACAGTGATGGTGGGGACAGAATGGTGGACAGTGATGGTGGGGACAGAATGGCGGACAGTGATGAGGGGGACAGAATGGTGGACAGTGATGATGGGGACAGAATGGCGGACAGTGATGAGGGGGACAGAATGGTG
Source organism: Aquarana catesbeiana (assembly GCF_042186555.1). Lineage (NCBI taxonomy): Eukaryota > Metazoa > Chordata > Amphibia > Anura > Ranidae > Aquarana > Aquarana catesbeiana. Next base: position 444,578 of record NW_027362669.1, on the reverse strand, counting down.
GACAGTGATGATGGGGACAGAATGGTGGACAGTGATGAGGGGGACAGAATGGTGGACAGTGATGGAGGGGAATGAATGGTTGACAGTGATGAGGAGGACAGAATGGTGGACAGTAATGTGGGGGACAGAATGGTGGACAGTGATGAGTGGGACAGAATGGTGGAAGTGATGGTGGGGACAGAATGGTGGACAGTGATGAGAGGGACAGAATGGTGGACAGTAATATGGGGGACAGAATGGCAGACAGTAATGAGTGGAACAGAATGGTTGAAGTGATGGTGGGGACAGAATGGTGGACAGTGATGGTGGGGACAGAATGGTGGACAGTGATGGTGGGGACAGAATGGTGGACAGTGATGGTGGGGACAGAATGGTGGACAGTGATGGTGGACAGTGATGGTGGGGACAGAATGGTGGACAGTGATGGAGGGGAATGAATGGTTGACAGTGATGAGGGGGACAGAATGGTGGACAGTAATGTGGGGGACAGAATGGTGGACAGTGATGAGTGGGACAGAATGGTGGAAGTGAGGGTGGGGACAGAATGGTGGACAGTAATGTGGGGACAGAATGGCAGACAGTGATGAGGGGGACAGAATGGTGGACAGTGATGAGGGGGACAGAATGGTGGACAGTGATGAGGGGGACAGAATGGTGGACAGTGATGAGGGGGACAGAATGGTGGACAGTGATGTGGGGGACAGAATGGTGGACAGTGATGGTGGGGACAGAATGGTGGACAGTGATGAGGGGGACAGAATAGCGGACAGTGATGGTGAGGACAGAATGGCGGACAGTAATGTGGGGGACAGAATGGTGGAAGTGATGGTGGGGACAAAATGCCGGACAGTGATGAGGGGGACAGAATGGCGGAAGTGATGGTGGGGACAGAATGGTGGACAGTGATGAGAGGGACAGAATGGTGGACAGTAATATGGGGGACAGAATGGCAGACAGTAATGAGTGGAACAGAATGGTTGAAGTGATGGTGGGGACAGAATGGTGGACAGTGATGGTGGGGACAGAATGGTGGACAGTGATGGTGGGGACAGAATGGTGGACAGTGATGGTGGGGACAGAATGGTGGACAGTGATGGTGGGGACAGAATGGTGGACAGTGATGTTGGACAGTGATGGTGGGGACAGAATGGTGGACAGTGATGGAGGGGAATGAATGGTTGACAGTGATGAGGGGGACAGAATGGTGGACAGTGATGAGGGGGACAGAATGGTGGACAGTGATGGAGGGGAATGAATGGTTGACAGTGATGAGGGGGACAGAATGGTGGACAGTGATGGTGGGGACAGAATGGTGGACAGTGATGAGGGGGACAGAATGGTGGACAGTGATGAGGGGGACAGAATGGTGGACAGTGATGGTGGGGACAGAATGGTGGACAGTGATGAGGGGGACAGAATGGTGGACAGTGATGGAGGGGAATGAATGGTTGACAGTGATGAGGGGGACAGAATGGTGGACAGTGATGAGGGGGACAGAATGGTGGACAGTAATATGGGGGACAGAATGGCAGACAGTAATGAGTGGAACAGAATGGTTGAAGTGATGGTGGGGACAGAATGGTGGACAGTGATGGAGGGGAATGAATGGTTGACAGTGATGAGGGGGACAGAATGGTGGACAGTAATGTGGGGGACAGAATGGTGGACAGTGATGAGTGGGACAGAATGGTGGAAGTGATGGTGGGGACAGAATGGTGGACAGTGATGAGAGGGACAGAATGGTGGACAGTAATATGGGGGACAGAATGGCAGACAGTAATGAGTGGAACAGAATGGTTGAAGTGATGGTGGGGACAGAATGGTGGACAGTGATGGTGGGGACAGAATGGTGGACAGTGATGGTGGGGACAGAATGGTGGACAGTGATGGTGGGGACAGAATGGTGGACAGTGATGGTCGGGACAGAATGGTGGACAGTGATGGTGGGGACAGAATGGTGGACAGTGATGGTGGACAGTGATGGTGGGGACAGAATGGTGGACAGTGATGGAGGGGAATGAATGGTTGACAGTGATGAGGGGGACAGAATGGTGGACAGTGATGAGGGGGACAGAATGGTGGACAGTGATGGTGGGGACAGAATGGTGGACAGTGATGAGGGGGACAGAATGGTGGACAGTGATGGTGGGGACAGAATGGTGGACAGTGATGAGGGGGACAGAATGGTGGACAGTGATGGTGGGGACAGAATGGTGGACAGTGATGGTGGGGACAGAATGGTGGAAGTGATGGTGGGGACAGAATGGTGGACAGTGATGAGGGGGACAGAATGGTGGACAGTGATGGTGGGGACAGAATGGTGGACAGTAATATGGGGGACAGAATGGCAGACAGTAATGAGTGGAACAGAATGGTTGAAGTGATGGTGGGGACAGAATGGTGGACAGTGATGGTGGGGACAGAATGGTGGACAGTGATGGTGGGGACAGAATGGTGGACAGTGATGGTGGGGACAGAATGGTGGACAGTGATGGTGGACAGTGATGGTGGGGACAGAATGGTGGACAGTGATGGAGGGGAATGAATGGTTGACAGTGATGAGGGGGACAGAATGGTGGACAGTAATGTGCGGGACAGAATGGTGGACAGTGATGAGTGGGACAGAATGGTGGAAGTGATGGTGGGGACAGAATGGTGGACAGTGATGAGAGGGAAAGAATGGTGGACAGTAATGTGGGGGACAGAATGGTGGAAGTGATGGTGGGGACAGAATGGTGGAAGTGATGGTGGGGACAGAATGGTGGACAGTGATGAGAGGGACAGAATGGTGGACAGTAATATGGGGGACAGAATGGCAGACAGTAATGAGTGGAACAGAATGGTTGAAGTGATGGTGGGGACAGAATGGTGGACAGTGATGGTGGGGACAGAATGGTGGACAGTGATGGTGGGGACAGAATGGTGGACAGTGATGGTGGGGACAGAATGGTGGACAGTGATGGTGGGGATAGAATGGTGGACAGTGATGGTGGACAGTGATGGTGGGGACAGAATGGTGGACAGTGATGGAGGGGAATGAATGGTTGACAGTGATGAGGGGGACAGAATGGTGGACAGTAATGTGGGGGACAGAATGGTGGACAGTGATGAGTGGGACAGAATGGTGGAAGTGAGGGTGGGGACAGAATGGTGGACAGTAATGTGGGGACAGAATGGCAGACAGTGATGAGGGGGACAGAGTGGTGGACAGTGATGAGGGGGGACAGAATGGTGGACAGTGATGAGGGGGACAGAATGGCGGACAGTGATGGTGGGGACAGAATGGTGGACAGTGATGTGGGGAACAGAATGGTGGCCAGTGATGAGGGGGACAGAATGGCGGCCAGTGATGAGGGGGCAGAATGGCGGACAGTGATGGTGGGGACAGAATGGTGGACAGTGATGTGGGGAACAGAGTGGTGGACAGTGATGAGGGGGACAGAATGGTGGACAGTGATGGTGGGGACAGAATGACGGACAGTGATGGTGGGGACAGAATGGCGGACAGTGATGGTGGGGACAGAATGGCGGACAGTGATGTGGGGGACAGAATGGCGGACAGTAATGTGGGGGACAGAATGGTGGACAGTGATGTGGGGGACAGAATGGTGGACAGTGATGAGGGGGACAGAATGGTGGACAGTGATGGTGGGGACAGAATGACGGACAGTGATGGTGGGGACAGAATGGCGGACAGTGATGGTGGGGACAGAATGGCGGACAGTAATGTGGGCGACAGAATGGTGGACAGTGATGGTGGGGACAGAATGGTGGACAGTGATGAGGGGGACAGAATGGTGGAAGTGATGTGGGGACAGAATGGTGGAAGTGATGGTGGGGACAGAATGGCGGACAGTGATGTGGGGACAGAATGGTGGAAGTGATGGTGGGGACAGAATGGTGGACAGTGATGAGGGGGACAGAATGGTGGACAGTGATGAGGGGGACAGAATGGTGGACAGTGATGAGGGGGACAGAATGGCGGACAGTGATGGTGGGGACAGAATGGTGGACAGTGATGTGGGGGACAGAATGGTGGACAGTGATGGTGGGGACAGAATGGTGGACAGTGATGGTGGGGACAGAATGGTGGACAGTGATGGTGGGGACAGAATGGTGGACAGTGATGAGGGGGACAGAATGGCGGACAGTGATGGTGGGGACAGAATGGTGGACAGTGATGTGGGGAACAGAATGGTGGCCAGTGATGAGGGGGACAGAATGGTGGACAGTGATGTGGGGGACAGAATGGTGGACAGTGATGAGGGGGACAGAATGGTGGACAGTGATGGTGGGGACAGAATGACGGACAGTGATGGTGGGGACAGAATGGCGGACAGTGATGGTGGGGACAGAATGGCGGACAGTAATGTGGGGGACAGAATGGTGGACAGTGATGGTGGGGACAGAATGGCGGAAGTGATGGTGGGGACAGAATGGTGGACAGTGATGAGAGGGACAGAATGGTGGACAGTAATATGGGGGACAGAATGGCAGACAGTAATGAGTGGAACAGAATGGTTGAAGTGATGGTGGGGACAGAATGGTGGAAGTGATGGTGGGGACAGAATGGTGGACAGTGATGGTGGGGACAGAATGGTGGACAGTGATGGTGGGGACAGAATGGTGGACAGTGATGGTGGGGACAGAATGGTGGACAGTGATGGTGGGGACAGAATGGTGGACAGTGATGGTGGACAGTGATGGTGGGGACAGAATGGTGGACAGTGATGGAGGGGAATGAATGGTTGACAGTGATGAGGGGGACAGAATGGTGGACAGTAATGTGGGGGACAGAATGGTGGACAGTGATGAGTGGGACAGAATGGTGGAAGTGATGGTGGGGACAGAATGGTGGACAGTGATGAGAGGGACAGGATGGTGGACAGTAATATGGGGGACAGAATGGCAGACAGTAATGAGTGGAACAGAATGGTTGAAGTGATGGTGGGGACAGAATGGTGGACAGTGATGGTGGGGACAGAATGGTGGACAGTGATGGTGGGGACAGAATGGTGGACAGTGATGGTGGGGACAGAATGGTGGACAGTGATGGTGGGGACAGAATGGTGGACAGTGATGGTGGACAGTGATGGTGGGGACAGAATGGTGGACAGTGATGGAGGGGAATGAATGGTTGACAGTGATGAGGGGGACAGAATGGTGGACAGTAATGTGGGGGACAGAATGGTGGACAGTGATGAGTGGGACAGAATGGTGGAAGTGAGGGTGGGGACAGAATGGTGGACAGTAATGTGGGGACAGAATGGCAGACAGTGATGAGGGGGACAGAATGGTGGACAGTGATGAGGGGGACAGAATGGTGGACAGTGATGAGGGGGACAGAATGGTGGACAGTGATGAGGGGGACAGAATGGCGGACAGTGATGGTGAGGACAGAATGGCGGACAGTAATGTGGGGGACAGAATGGTGGAAGTGATGGTGGGGACAAAATGCCGGACAGTGATGAGGGGGACAGAATGGCGGAAGTGATGGTGGGGACAGAATGGTGGACAGTGATGAGAGGGACAGAATGGTGGACAGTAATATGGGGGACAGAATGGCAGACAGTAATGAGTGGAACAGAATGGTTGAAGTGATGGTGGGGACAGAATGGTGGACAGTGATGGTGGGGACAGAATGGTGGACAGTGATGGTGGGGACAGAATGGTGGACAGTGATGGTGGGGACAGAATGGTGGACAGTGATGGTGGGGACAGAATGGTGGACAGTGATGGTGGACAGTGATGGTGGGGACAGAATGGTGGACAGTGATGGAGGGGAATGAATGGTTGACAGTGATGAGGGGGACAGAATGGTGGACAGTGATGAGGGGGACAGAATGGTGGACAGTGATGGAGGGGAATGAATGGTTGACAGTGATGAGGGGGACAGAATGGTGGACAGTGATGAGGGGGACAGAATGGTGGACAGTAATATGGGGGACAGAATGGCAGACAGTAATGAGTGGAACAGAATGGTTGAAGTGATGGTGGGGACAGAATGGTGGACAGTGATGGTGGGGACAGAATGGTGGACAGTGATGAGAGGGACAGAATGGTGGACAGTAATATGGGGGACAGAATGGCAGACAGTAATGAGTGGAACAGAATGGTTGAAGTGATGGTGGGGACAGAATGGTGGACAGTGATGGTGGGGACAGAATGGTGGACAGTGATGAGAGGGACAGAATGGTGGACAGTAATATGGGGGACAGAATGGCAGACAGTAATGAGTGGAACAGAATGGTTGAAGTGATGGTGGGGACAGAATGGTGGACAGTGATGGTGGGGACAGAATGGCGGAAGTGATGGTGGGGACAGAATGGTGGACAGTAATGAGTGGAACAGAATGGTTGAAGTGATGGTGGGGACAGAATGGTGGACAGTGATGGTGGGGACAGAATGGTGGACAGTGATGGTGGGGACAGAATGGTGGACAGTGATGGTGGGGACAGAATGGTGGACAGTGATGGTGGACAGTGATGGTGGGGACAGAATGGTGGACAGTGATGGAGGGGAATGAATGGTTGACAGTGATGAGGGGGACAGAATGGTGGACAGTAATGTGGGGGACAGAATGGTGGACAATGATGAGTGGGACAGAATGGTGGAAGTGATGGTGGGGACAGAATGGTGGACAGTGATGAGAGGGAAAGAATGGTGGACAGTAATGTGGGGGACAGAATGGTGGAAGTGATGGTGGGGACAGAATGGTGGAAGTGATGGTGGAGACAGAATGGTGGACAGTGATGAGAGGGACAGAATGGTGGACAGTAATATGGGGGACAGAATGGCAGACAGTAATGAGTGGAACAGAATGGTTGAAGTGATGGTGGGGACAGAATGGTGGACAGTGATGGTGGGGACAGAATGGTGGACAGTGATGGTGGGGACAGAATGGTGGACAGTGATGGTGGGGACAGAATGGTGGACAGTGATGGTGGGGACAGAATGGTGGACAGTGATGGTGGACAGTGATGGTGGGGACAGAATGGTGGACAGTGATGGAGGGGAATGAATGGTTGACAGTGATGAGGGGGACAGAATGGTGGACAGTAATGTGGGGGACAGAATGGTGGACAGTGATGAGTGGGACAGAATGGTGGAAGTGAGGGTGGGGACAGAATGGTGGACAGTAATGTGGGGACAGAATGGCAGACAGTGATGAGGGGGACAGAGTGGTGGACAGTGATGAGGGGGGACAGAATGGTGGACAGTGATGAGGGGGACAGAATGGCGGACAGTGATGGTGGGGACAGAATGGTGGACAGTGATGTGGGGAACAGAATGGTGGCCAGTGATGAGGGGGACAGAATGGCGGCCAGTGATGAGGGGGCAGAATGGCGGACAGTGATGGTGGGGACAGAATGGTGGACAGTGATGTGGGGAACAGAATGGTGGCCAGTGATGAGGGGGACAGAATGGTGGACAGTGATGTGGGGGACAGAATGGTGGACAGTGATGAGGGGGACAGAATGGTGGACAGTGATGGTGGGGACAGAATGACGGACAGTGATGGTGGGGACAGAATGGCGGACAGTGATGGTGGGGACAGAATGGCGGACAGTAATGTGGGGGACAGAATGGTGGACAGTGATGGTGGGGACAGAATGGTGGACAGTGATGAGGGGGACAGAATGGTGGACAGTGATGAGGGGGACAGAATGGCGGACAGTGATGGTGGGGACAGAATGGTGGACAGTGATGTGGGGGACAGAATGGTGGACAGTGATGGTGGGGACAGAATGGTGGACAGTGATGGTGGGGACAGAATGGTGGACAGTGATGAGGGGGACAGAATGGCGGACAGTGATGGTGGGGACAGAATGGTGGACAGTTATGAGGGGGACAGAATGGTGGACAGTGATGTGGGGAACAGAATGGTGGCCAGTGATGAGGGGGACAGAATGGTGGACAGTGATGTGGGGGACAGAATGGTGGACAGTGATGAGGGGGACAGAATGGTGGACAGTGATGAGGGGGACAGAATGGTGGACAGTGATGTGGGGAACAGAATGGTGGCCAGTGATGAGGGGGACAGAATGGTGGACAGTGATGTGGGGGACAGAATGGTGGACAGTGATGAGGGGGACAGAATGGTGGACAGTTATGGTGGGGACAGAATGACGGACAGTGATGGTGGGGACAGAATGGCGGACAGTGATGGTGGGGACAGAATGGCGGACAGTAATGTGGGGGACAGAATGGTGGACAGTGATGAGGGGGACAGATTGGTGGACAGTGATGGTGGGGACAGAATGGCGGAAGTGATGGTGGGGACAGAATGGTGGACAGTGATGAGAGGGACAGAATGGTGGACAGTAATATGGGGGACAGAATGGCAGACAGTAATGAGTGGAACAGAATGGTTGAAGTGATGGTGGGGACAGAATGGTGGACAGTGATGGTGGGGACAGAATGGTGGACAGTGATGGTGGGGACAGAATGGTGGACAGTGATGGTGGGGACAGAATGGTGGACAGTGATGGTGGGGACAGAATGGTGGACAGTGATGGTGGACAGTGATGGTGGGGACAGAATGGTGGACAGTGATGAGGGGGACGGAATGGTGGACAGTGATGGAGGGGAATGAATGGTTGACAGTGATGAGGGGGACAGAATGGTGGACAGTAATGTGGGGGACAGAATGGTGGACAGTGATGAGTGGGACAGAATGGTGGAAGTGAGGGTGGGGACAGAATGGTGGACAGTAATGTGGGGACAGAATGGCAGACAGTGATGAGGGGGACAGCATGGTGGACAGTGATGAGGGGGACAGAATGGTGGACAGTGATGAGGGGGACAGAATGGCGGACAGTGATGGTGAGGACAGAATGGCGGACAGTAATGTGGGGGACAGAATGGCAGACAGTGATGAGGGGGACAGAATGGTGGAAGTGATGGTGGGGACAGAATGGTGGACAGTGATGAGAGGGACAGAATGGTGGACAGTAATATGGGGGACAGAATGGCAGACAGTAATGAGTGGAACAGAATGGTTGAAGTGATGGTGGGGACAGAATGGTGGACAGTGATGGTGGGGACAGAATGGTGGACAGTGATGGTGGGGACAGAATGGTGGACAGTGATGGTGGGGACAGAATGGTGGACAGTGATGGTGGGGACAGAATGGTGGACAGTGATGGTGGGGACAGAATGGTGGACAGTGATGGTGGGGACAGAATGGTGGAAGTGATGGTGGGGACAAAATTCCGGACAGTGATGAGGGGGACAGAATGGCGGAAGTGATGGTGGGGACAGAATGGTGGACAGTAATATGGGGGACAGAATGGCAGACAGTAATGAGTGGAACAGAATGGTTGAAGTGATGGTGGGGACAGAATGGTGGACAGTGATGGTGGGGACAGAATGGTGGACAGTGATGGTGGGGACAGAATGGTGGACAGTGATGGTGGACAGTGATGGTGGGGACAGAATGGTGGACAGTGATGGAGGGGAATGAATGGTTGACAGTGATGAGGGGGACAGAATGGTGGACAGTGATGAGGGGGACAGAATGGTGGACGGTAATATGGGGGACAGAATGGCAGACAGTAATGAGTGGAACAGAATGGTTGAAGTGATGGTGGGGACAGAATGGTGGACAGTGATGGTGGGGACAGAATGGTGGACAGTGATGGTGGGACAGAATGGTGGACAGTGATGGTGGGGACAGAATGGTGGACAGTGATGGTGGGGACAGAATGGTGGACAGTGATGGAGGGGAATGAATGGTTGACAGTGATGAGGGGGACAGAATGGTGGACAGTAATGTGGGGGACAGAATGGTGGACAGTGATGAGTGGGACAGAATGGTGGAAGTGATGGTGGGGACAGAATGGTGGACAGTGATGAGAGGGACAGAATGGTGGACAGTAATATGGGGGACAGAATGGCAGACAGTAATGAGGGGGACAGAATGGTTGAAGTGATGGTGGGGACAGAATGGTGGATAGTGATGGTGGGGACAGAATGGTGGACAGTGATGGTGGGGACAGAATGGTGGACAGTGATGGTGGGGACAGAATGGTGGACAGTGATGGTCGGGACAGAATGGTGGACAGTGATGGTGGGGACAGAATGGTGGACAGTGATGGTGGACAGTGATGGTGGGGACAGAATGGTGGACAGTGATGGAGGGGAATGAATGGTTGACAGTGATGAGGGGGACAGAATGGTGGACAGTGATGAGGGGGACAGAATGGTGGACAGTAATATGGGGGACAGAATGGCAGACAGTAATGAGTGGAACAGAATGGTTGAAGTGATGGTGGGGACAGAATGGTGGACAGTGATGGTGGGGACAGAATGGTGGACAGTGATGGTGGGGACAGAATGGTGGACAGTGATGGTGGGGACAGAATGGTGGACAGTGATGGTGGACAGTGATGGTGGGGACAGAATGGTGGACAGTGATGGAGGGGAATGAATGGTTGACAGTGATGAGGGGGACAGAATGGTGGACAGTAATGTGGGGGACAGAATGGTGGACAGTGATGAGTGGGACAGAATGGTGGAAGTGATGGTGGGGACAGAATGGTGGACAGTGATGAGAGGGAAAGAATGGTGGACAGTAATGTGGGGGACAGAGTGGTGGAAGTGATGGTGGGGACAGAATGGTGGAAGTGATGGTGGGGACAGAATGGTGGACAGTGATGAGAGGGACAGAATGGTGGACAGTAATATGGGGGACAGAATGGTGGACAGTGATGAGTGGGACAGAATGGTGGAAGTGAGGGTGGGGACAGAATGGTGGACAGTAATGTGGGGACAGAATGGCAGACAGTGATGAGGGGGACAGAGTGGTGGACAGTGATGAGGGGGGACAGAATGGTGGACAGTGATGAGGGGGACAGAATGGCGGACAGTGATGGTGGGGACAGAATGGTGGACAGTGATGTGGGGAACAGAATGGTGGCCAGTGATGAGGGGGACAGAATGGCGGCCAGTGATGAGGGGGCAGAATGGCGGACAGTGATGGTGGGGACAGAATGGTGGACAGTGATGTGGGGAACAGAATGGTGGCCAGTGATGAGGGGGACAGAATGGTGGACAGTGATGAGGGGGACAGAATGGTGGACAGTGATGAGGGGGACAGAATGGTGGACAGTGATGAGGGGGACAGAATGGTGGACAGTGATGGTGGGGACAGAATGACGGACAGTGATGGTGGGGACAGAATGACGGACAGTGATGAGGGGGACAGAATGGCGGACAGTGATGAGGGGGACAGAATGACGGACAGTGATGGTGGGGACAGAATGGTGGACAGTGATGAGGGGGACAGAATGGTGGACAGTGATGTGGGGGACAGAATGGTGGACAGTGATGAGGGGGACAGAATGGTGGACAGTGATGGTGGGGACAGAATGACGGACAGTGATGGTGGGGACAGAATGGCGGACAGTGATGGTGGGGACAGAATGGCGGACAGTAATGTGGGGGACAGAATGGTGGACAGTGATGGTGGGGACAGAATGGTGGACAGTGATGAGGGGGACAGAATGGTGGAAGTGATGGTGGGGACAGAATGGCGGACAGTGATGTGGGGACAGAATGGTGGAAGTGATGGTGGGGACAGAATGGTGGACAGTGATGTGGGGACAGAATGGTGGAAGTGATGGTGGGGACAGAATGGTGGACAGTGATGAGGGGGAGAGAATGGTGGACAGTGATGAGGGGGACAGAATGGCGGACAGTGATGGTGGGGACAGAATGGTGGACAGTGATGTGGGGGACAGAATGGTGGACAGTGATGGTGGGGACAGAATGGTGGACAGTGATGGTGGGGACAGAATGGTGGACAGTGATGGTGGGGACAGAATGGTGGACAGTGATGACGGGGACAGAATGGCGGACAGTGATGGTGGGGACAGAATGGTGGACAGTGATGTGGGGAACAGAATGGTGGCCAGTGATGAGGGGGACAGAATGGTGGACAGTGATGTGGGGGACAGAATGACGGACAGTGATGGTGGGGACAGAATGGCGGACAGTGATGGTGGGGACAGAATGGCGGACAGTAATGTGGGGGACAGAATGGTGGACAGTGATGGTGGGGACAGAATGGTGGACAGTGATGAGGGGGACAGAATGGTGGACAGTGATGGTGGGGACAGAATGGTGGACAGTGATGAGAGGGACAGAATGGTGGACAGTAATATGGGGGACAGAATGGCAGACAGTAATGAGTGGAACAGAATGGTTGAAGTGATGGTGGGGACAGAATGGTGGACAGTGATGGTGGGGACAGAATGGTGGACAGTGATGGTGGGGACAGAATGGTGGACAGTGATGGTGGGGACAGAATGGTGGACAGTGATGGTGGACAGTGATGGTGGGGACAGAATGGTGGACAGTGATGGAGGGGAATGAATGGTTGACAGTGATGAGGGGGACAGAATGGTGGACAGTAATGTGGGGGACAGAATGGTGGACAGTGATGAGTGGGACAGAATGGTGGAAGTGATGGTGGGGACAGAATGGTGGACAGTGATATGGGGGACAGAATGGCAGACAGTAATGAGTGGAACAGAATGGTTGAAGTGATGGTGGGGACAGAATGGTGGACAGTGATGGTGGGGACAGAATGGTGGACAGTGATGGTGGGGACAGAATGGTGGACAGTGATGGTGGGGACAGAATGGTGGACAGTGATGGTGGGGACAGAATGGTGGACAGTGATGGTGGACAGTGATGGTGGGGACAGAATGGTGGACAGTGATGGAGGGGAATGAATGGTTGACAGTGATGAGGGGGACAGAATGGTGGACAGTAATGTGGGGGACAGAATGGTGGACAGTGATGAGTGGGGACAGAATGGTGGACAGTGATGAGGGGGACAGAATGGTGGAAGTGAGGGTGGGGACAGAATGGTGGACAGTAATGTGGGGACAGAATGGCAGACAGTGATGAGGGGGACAGAATGGTGGACAGTGATGAGGGGGACAGAATGGTGGACAGTGATGAGGGGGACAGAATGGCGGACAGTAATGTGGGGGACAGAATGGCAGACAGTGATGAGGGGGACAGAATGGTGGAAGTGATGGTGGGGACAGAATGGCAGACAGTGATGAGGGGGACAGAATGGTGGACAGTGATGTGGGGGACAAAATGCCGGACAGTGATGAGGGGGACAGATTGGCGGAAGTGATGGTGGGGACAGAATGGTGGACAGTGATGAGAGGGACAGAATGGTGGACAGTAATATGGGGGACAGAATGGCAGACAGTAATGAGTGGAACAGAATGGTTGAAGTGATGGTGGGGACAGAATGGTGGACAGTGATGGTGGGGACAGAATGGTGGACAGTGATGGTGGGGACAGAATGGTGGACAGTGATGGTGGACAGTGATGGTGGGGACAGAATGGTGGACAGTGATGGAGGGGAATGAATGGTTGACAGTGATGAGGGGGACAGAATGGTGGAAGTGATGGTGGGGACAGAATGGCGGACAGTGATGAGGGGGACAGAATGGCGGACAGTGATGGTGGGGACAGAATGGCGGCCAGTGATGAGGGGGACAGAATGGCGGACAGTGATGGTGGGGACAGAATGGCGGACAGTGATGGTGGGGACAGAATGGCGGACACTGATGGTGGGGACAGAATGGCGGACAGTGATGGTGGGGACAGAATGGCGGACAGTGATGGTGGGGACAGAATGGTGGACAGTGATGAGGGGGACAGAATGGCGGACAGTGATGAGGGGGACAGAATGGTGGAAGTGATGGTGGGGACAGAATGGTGGACAGTGATGAGGGGGACAGAATGGTGGACGGTAATATGGGGGACAGAATGGCAGACAGTAATGAGTGGAACAGAATGGTTGAAGTGATGGTGGGGACAGAATGGTGGACAGTGATGGTGGGGACAGAATGGTGGACAGTGATGGTGGGACAGAATGGTGGACAGTGATGGTGGGGACAGAATGGTGGACAGTGATGGTGGGGACAGAATGGTGGACAGTGATGGAGGGGAATGAATGGTTGACAGTGATGAGGGGGACAGAATGGTGGACAGTAATGTGGGGGACAGAATGGTGGACAGTGATGAGTGGGACAGAATGGTGGAAGTGATGGTGGGGACAGAATGGTGGACAGTGATGAGAGGGACAGAATGGTGGACAGTAATATGGGGGACAGAATGGCAGACAGTAATGAGGGGGACAGAATGGTTGAAGTGATGGTGGGGACAGAATGGTGGATAGTGATGGTGGGGACAGAATGGTGGACAGTGATGGTGGGGACAGAATGGTGGACAGTGATGGTGGGGACAGAATGGTGGACAGTGATGGTCGGGACAGAATGGTGGACAGTGATGGTGGGGACAGAATGGTGGACAGTGATGGAGGGGAATGAATGGTTGACAGTGATGAGGGGGACAGAATGGTGGACAGTGATGAGGGGGACAGAATGGTGGACAGTAATATGGGGGACAGAATGGCAGACAGTAATGAGTGGAACAGAATGGTTGAAGTGATGGTGGGGACAGAATGGTGGACAGTGATGGTGGGGACAGAATGGTGGACAGTGATGGTGGGGACAGAATGGTGGACAGTGATGGTGGACAGTGATGGTGGGGACAGAATGGTGGACAGTGATGGAGGGGAATGAATGGTTGACAGTGATGAGGGGGACAGAATGGTGGACAGTAATGTGGGGGACAGAATGGTGGACAGTGATGAGTGGGACAGAATGGTGGAAGTGATGGTGGGGACAGAATGGTGGACAGTGATGAGAGGGAAAGAATGGTGGACAGTAATGTGGGGGACAGAGTGGTGGAAGTGATGGTGGGGACAGAATGGTGGAAGTGATGGTGGGGACAGAATGGTGGACAGTGATGAGAGGGACAGAATGGTGGACAGTAATATGGGGGACAGAATGGTGGACAGTGATGAGTGGGACAGAATGGTGGAAGTGAGGGTGGGGACAGAATGGTGGACAGTAATGTGGGGACAGAATGGCAGACAGTGATGAGGGGGACAGAGTGGTGGACAGTGATGAGGGGGGACAGAATGGTGGACAGTGATGAGGGGGACAGAATGGCGGACAGTGATGGTGGTGACAGAATGGTGGACAGTGATGTGGGGAACAGAATGGTGGCCAGTGATGAGGGGGACAGAATGGCGGCCAGTGATGAGGGGGCAGAATGGCGGACAGTGATGGTGGGGACAGAATGGTGGACAGTGATGTGGGGAACAGAATGGTGGCCAGTGATGAGGGGGACAGAATGGTGGACAGTGATGAGGGGGACAGAATGGTGGACAGTGATGAGGGGGACAGAATGGTGGACAGTGATGAGGGGGACAGAATGGTGGACAGTGATGGTGGGGACAGAATGACGGACAGTGATGGTGGGGACAGAATGACGGACAGTGATGAGGGGGACAGAATGGCGGACAGTGATGAGGGGGACAGAATGACGGACAGTGATGGTGGGGACAGAATGGTGGACAGTGATGAGGGGGACAGAATGGTGGACAGTGATGTGGGGGACAGAATGGTGGACAGTGATGAGGGGGACAGAATGGTGGACAGTGATGGTGGGGACAGAATGACGGACAGTGATGGTGGGGACAGAATGGCGGACAGTGATGGTGGGGACAGAATGGCGGACAGTAATGTGGGGGACAGAATGGTGGACAGTGATGGTGGGGACAGAATGGTGGACAGTGATGAGGGGGACAGAATGGTGGAAGTGATGGTGGGGACAGAATGGTGGAAGTGATGGTGGGGACAGAATGGTGGACAGTGATGTGGGGACAGAATGGTGGAAGTGATGGTGGGGACAGAATGGTGGACAGTGATGTGGGGACAGAATGGTGGAAGTGATGGTGGGGACAGAATGGTGGACAGTGATGTGGGGACAGAATGGTGGAAGTGATGGTGGGGACAGAATGGTGGACAGTGATGAGGGGGAGAGAATGGTGGACAGTGATGAGGGGGACAGAATGGCGGACAGTGATGGTGGGGACAGAATGGTGGACAGTGATGTGGGGGACAGAATGGTGGACAGTGATGGTGGGGACAGAATGGTGGACAGTGATGGTGGGGACAGAATGGTGGACAGTGATGGTGGGGACAGAATGGTGGACAGTGATGACGGGGACAGAATGGCGGACAGTGATGGTGGGGACAGAATGGTGGACAGTGATGTGGGGAACAGAATGGTGGCCAGTGATGAGGGGGACAGAATGGTGGACAGTGATGTGGGGGACAGAATGGTGGACAGTGATGAGGGGGACAGAATGGTGGACAGTGATGTGGGGGACAGAATGACGGACAGTGATGGTGGGGACAGAATGGCGGACAGTGATGGTGGGGACAGAATGGCGGACAGTAATGTGGGGGACAGAATGGTGGACAGTGATGGTGGGGACAGAATGGTGGACAGTGATGAGGGGGACAGAATGGTGGACAGTGATGGTGGGGACAGAATGGTGGACAGTGATGAGAGGGACAGAATGGTGGACAGTAATATGGGGGACAGAATGGCAGACAGTAATGAGTGGAACAGAATGGTTGAAGTGATGGTGGGGACAGAATGGTGGACAGTGATGGTGGGGACAGAATGGTGGACAGTGATGGTGGGGACAGAATGGTGGACAGTGATGGTGGGGACAGAATGGTGGACAGTGATGGTGGACAGTGATGGTGGGGACAGAATGGTGGACAGTGATGGAGGGGAATGAATGGTTGACAGTGATGAGGGGGACAGAATGGTGGACAGTAATGTGGGGGACAGAATGGTGGACAGTGATGAGTGGGACAGAATGGTGGAAGTGATGGTGGGGACAGAATGGTGGACAGTGATGAGAGGGACAGAATGGTGGACAGTAATATGGGGGACAGAATGGCAGACAGTAATGAGTGGAACAGAATGGTTGAAGTGATGGTGGGGACAGAATGGTGGACAGTGATGGTGGGGACAGAATGGTGGACAGTGATGGTGGGGACAGAATGGTGGACAGTGATGGTGGGGACAGAATGGTGGACAGTGATGGTGGGGACAGAATGGTGGACAGTGATGGTGGACAGTGATGGTGGGGACAGAATGGTGGACAGTGATGGAGGGGAATGAATGGTTGACAGTGATGAGGGGGACAGAATGGTGGACAGTAATGTGGGGGACAGAATGGTGGACAGTGATGAGTGGGGACAGAATGGTGGACAGTGATGAGGGGGACAGAATGGTGGAAGTGAGGGTGGGGACAGAATGGTGGACAGTAATGTGGGGACAGAATGGCAGACAGTGATGAGGGGGACAGAATGGTGGACAGTGATGAGGGGGACAGAATGGTGGACAGTGATGAGGGGGACAGAATGGCGGACAGTAATGTGGGGGACAGAATGGCAGACAGTGATGAGGGGGACAGAATGGTGGAAGTGATGGTGGGGACAGAATGGCAGACAGTGATGAGGGGGACAGAATGGTGGACAGTGATGTGGGGGACAAAATGCCGGACAGTGATGAGGGGGACAGATTGGCGGAAGTGATGGTGGGGACAGAATGGTGGACAGTGATGAGAGGGACAGAATGGTGGACAGTAATATGGGGGACAGAATGGCAGACAGTAATGAGTGGAACAGAATGGTTGAAGTGATGGTGGGGACAGAATGGTGGACAGTGATGGTGGGGACAGAATGGTGGACAGTGATGGTGGGGACAGAATGGTGGACAGTGATGGTGGGGACAGAATGGTGGACAGTGATGGTGGACAGTGATGGTGGGGACAGAATGGTGGACAGTGATGGAGGGGAATGAATGGTTGACAGTGATGAGGGGGACAGAATGGTGGAAGTGATGGTGGGGACAGAATGGCGGACAGTGATGAGGGGGACAGAATGGCGGACAGTGATGGTGGGGACAGAATGGCGGCCAGTGATGAGGGGGACAGAATGGCGGACAGTGATGGTGGGGACAGAATGGCGGACAGTGATGGTGGGGACAGAATGGCGGACACTGATGGTGGGGACAGAATGGCGGACAGTGATGGTGGGGACAGAATGGCGGACAGTGATGGTGGGGACAGAATGGTGGACAGTGATGAGGGGGACAGAATGGCGGACAGTGATGAGGGGGACAGAATGGTGGAAGTGATGGTGGGGACAGAATGGTGGACAGTGATGAGGGGGACAGAATGGTGGACAGTGATGGTGGGGACAGAATGGCGGACAGCGATGAGGGGGACAGAATGGCGGAAGTGATGTGGGGGACAGAATGACGGACAGTGATGGTGGGGACAGAATGGCGGCCAGTGATGAGGGGGACAGAATGGTGGAAGTGATGGTGGGGACAGAATGGCGGCCAGTGATGAGGGGGACAGAATGGTGGAAGTGATGGTGGGGACAGAATGGCGGACAGTGATGAGGGGGACAGAATGGTGGACAGTGATGGTGGGGACAGAATGGCGGCCAGTGATGAGGGGGACAGAATGGTGGAAGTGATGGTGGGGACAGAATGGCGGACAGTGATGATGGGGACAGAATGGTGGACAGTGATGAGGGGGACAGAATGGTGGACAGTGATGAGGGGGACAGAATGGTGGACAGTGATGAGGGGGACAGAATGGCGGACAGTGATGGTGGGGACAGAATGGCGGACAGTGATGGTGGGGACAGAATGGCGGCCAGTGATGAGGGGGACAGAATGGTGGAAGTGATGGTGGGGACAGAATGGCGGACAGTGATGGTGGGGACAGAATGGCGGACAGTGATGAGGGGGACAGAATGGTGGACAGTGATGGTGGGGACAGAATGGTGGACAGTGATGGTGGGGACAGAATGGTGGACAGTGATGAGGGGGACAGAATGGCGGACAGTGATGAGGGGTACAGAATGGTGGTCAGTGATGAGGGGGACAGAACGGTCTACAGTGATGGTGGGGACAGAATGGCGGACAGTGATGGTGGGGACAGAATGGTCTACAATGATGAGGGGGACAGAATGGTGGACAGTGATGAGGGGGACAGAATGGTGGTCAGTGATGAGGGGGACGGAATGGTGGACAGTGATGGTGGGGACAGAATGGTGGACAGTGATGGTGGGGACAGAATGGTGGACAGTGATGGTGGGGACAGAATGGTGGAAGTGATGGTGGGGACAGAATGGTGGACAGTGATGAGGGGGACAGAATGGTGGACAGTGATGAGGGGGACAGAATGGTGGACAGTGATGAGGGGGACAGAATGGCGGACAGTGATGAGGGGGACAGAATGGAGGCCAGTGATGAGGGGGACAGAATGGCGGACAGTGATGAGGGGGACAGAATGGTGGACAGTGATGAGGGGGACAGAATGGTGGACAGTGATGAGGGGGACAGAATGGCGGACAGTGATGAGGGGGACAGAATGGCGGACAGTGATGAGGGGGACAGAATGGTGGACAGTGATGGTGGGGACAGAATGGTGGACAGTGATGAGTGGGACAGAATGGTGGACAGTGATGGTGGGGACAGAATGGTGGAAGTGATGATGGGGACAGAATGGTGGACAGTGATGAGGGGGACAGAATGGTGGACAGTGATGAGGGGGACAGAATGGTGGACAGTGATGGTGGGGACAGAATGGTGGACAGTGATGGTGGGGACAGAATGGTGGACAGTGATGAGGGGGACAGAATGGTGGACAGTGATGGTGGGGACAGAATGGTGGACAGTGATGAGGGGGACAGAATGGTGGAAGTGATGGTGGGGACAGAATGGTGGACAGTGATGAGGGGGACAGAATGGTGGACAGTGATGGTGGGGACAGAATGGTGGACAGTGATGAGGGGGACAGAATGGCGGACAGTGATGAGGGGGACAGAATGGAGGCCAGTGATGAGGGGGACAGAATGGCGGACAGTGATGAGGGGGACAGAATGGTGGACAGTGATGAGGGGGACAGAATGGTGGACAGTGATGAGGGGGACAGAATGGCGGACAGTGATGAGGGGGACGGAATGGTGGACAGTGATGAGGGGGACAGAATGGCGGACAGTGATGGTGGGGACAGAATGGTGGACAGTGATGAGGGGGACAGAATGGTGGACAGTGATGGTGGGGACAGAATGGTGGAAGTGATGATGGGGACAGAATGGTGGACAGTGATGAGGGGGACAGAATGGTGGACAGTGATGAGGGGGACAGAATGGTGGACAGTGATGGTGGGGACAGAATGGTGGACAGTGATGGTGGGGACAGAATGGTGGACAGTGATGAGGGGGACAGAATGGTGGACAGTGATGGTGGGGACAGAATGGTGGACAGTGATGAGGGGGACAGAATGGTGGAAGTGATGGTGGGGACAGAATGGTGGACAGTGATGAGGGGGACAGAATGGTGGACAGTGATGGTGGGGACAGAATGGTGGACAGTGATGAGGGGGACAGAATGGTGGACAGTGATGGTGGGGACAGAATGGTGGACAGTGATGAGGGGGACAGAATGGTGGAAGTGATGGTGGGGACAGAATGGTGGACAGTGATGAGGGGGACAGAATGGTGGACAGTGATGGTGGGGACAGAATGGTGGACAGTGATGAGGGGGACGGAATGGTGGAAGTGATGGTGGGGACAGAATGGCGGACAGTGATGAGGGGGACAGAATGGTGGACAGTGATGAGTGGGACAGAATGGTGGAAGTGAGGGTGGGGACAGAATGGTGGACAGTAATGTGGGGACAGAATGGCAGACAGTGATGAGGGGGACAGAATGGTGGACAGTGATGAGGGGGACAGAATGGTGGACAGTGATGAGGGGGACAGAATGGTGGACAGTGATGAGGGGGACAGAATGGTGGACAGTGATGTGGGGGACAGAATGGTGGACAGTGATGGTGGGGACAGAATGGTGGACAGTGATGAGGGGGACAGAATGGCGGACAGTGATGGTGAGGACAGAATGGCGGACAGTAATGTGGGGGACAGAATGGTGGAAGTGATGGTGGGGACAAAATGCCGGACAGTGATGAGGGGGACAGAATGGCGGAAGTGATGGTGGGGACAGAATGGTGGACAGTGATGAGAGGGACAGAATGGTGGACAGTAATATGGGGGACAGAATGGCAGACAGTAATGAGTGGAACAGAATGGTTGAAGTGATGGTGGGGACAGAATGGTGGACAGTGATGGTGGGGACAGAATGGTGGACAGTGATGGTGGGGACAGAATGGTGGACAGTGATGGTGGGGACAGAATGGTGGACAGTGATGGTGGGGACAGAATGGTGGACAGTGATGGTGGACAGTGATGGTGGGGACAGAATGGTGGACAGTGATGGAGGGGAATGAATGGTTGACAGTGATGAGGGGGACAGAATGGTGGACAGTGATGAGGGGGACAGAATGGTGGACAGTGATGGAGGGGAATGAATGGTTGACAGTGATGAGGGGGACAGAATGGTGGACAGTGATGGTGGGGACAGAATGGTGGACAGTGATGAGGGGGACAGAATGGTGGACAGTGATGAGGGGGACAGAATGGTGGACAGTGATGGTGGGGACAGAATGGTGGACAGTGATGAGGGGGACAGAATGGTGGACAGTGATGGAGGGGAATGAATGGTTGACAGTGATGAGGGGGACAGAATGGTGGACAGTGATGAGGGGGACAGAATGGTGGACAGTAATATGGGGGACAGAATGGCAGACAGTAATGAGTGGAACAGAATGGTTGAAGTGATGGTGGGGACAGAATGGTGGACAGTGATGGAGGGGAATGAATGGTTGACAGTGATGAGGGGGACAGAATGGTGGACAGTAATGTGGGGGACAGAATGGTGGACAGTGATGAGTGGGACAGAATGGTGGAAGTGATGGTGGGGACAGAATGGTGGACAGTGATGAGAGGGACAGAATGGTGGACAGTAATATGGGGGACAGAATGGCAGACAGTAATGAGTGGAACAGAATGGTTGAAGTGATGGTGGGGACAGAATGGTGGACAGTGATGGTGGGGACAGAATGGTGGACAGTGATGGTGGGGACAGAATGGTGGACAGTGATGGTGGGGACAGAATGGTGGACAGTGATGGTCGGGACAGAATGGTGGACAGTGATGGTGGGGACAGAATGGTGGACAGTGATGGTGGACAGTGATGGTGGGGACAGAATGGTGGACAGTGATGGAGGGGAATGAATGGTTGACAGTGATGAGGGGGACAGAATGGTGGACAGTGATGAGGGGGACAGAATGGTGGACAGTGATGGTGGGGACAGAATGGTGGACAGTGATGAGGGGGACAGAATGGTGGACAGTGATGGTGGGGACAGAATGGTGGACAGTGATGAGGGGGACAGAATGGTGGACAGTGATGGTGGGGACAGAATGGTGGACAGTGATGGTGGGGACAGAATGGTGGAAGTGATGGTGGGGACAGAATGGTGGACAGTGATGAGGGGGACAGAATGGTGGACAGTGATGGTGGGGACAGAATGGTGGACAGTGATGGTGGGGACAGAATGGTGGAAGTGATGGTGGGGACAGAATGGTGGACAGTGATGAGGGGGACAGAATGGTGGACAGTGATGGTGGGGACAGAATGGTGGACAGTAATATGGGGGACAGAATGGCAGACAGTAATGAGTGGAACAGAATGGTTGAAGTGATGGTGGGGACAGAATGGTGGACAGTGATGGTGGGGACAGAATGGTGGACAGTGATGGTGGGGACAGAATGGTGGACAGTGATGGTGGGGACAGAATGGTGGACAGTGATGGTGGACAGTGATGGTGGGGACAGAATGGTGGACAGTGATGGAGGGGAATGAATGGTTGACAGTGATGAGGGGGACAGAATGGTGGACAGTAATGTGGGGGACAGAATGGTGGACAGTGATGAGTGGGACAGAATGGTGGAAGTGATGGTGGGGACAGAATGGTGGACAGTGATGAGAGGGAAAGAATGGTGGACAGTAATGTGGGGGACAGAATGGTGGAAGTGATGGTGGGGACAGAATGGTGGAAGTGATGGTGGGGACAGAATGGTGGACAGTGATGAGAGGGACAGAATGGTGGACAGTAATATGGGGGACAGAATGGCAGACAGTAATGAGTGGAACAGAATGGTTGAAGTGATGGTGGGGACAGAATGGTGGACAGTGATGGTGGGGACAGAATGGTGGACAGTGATGGTGGGGACAGAATGGTGGACAGTGATGGTGGGGACAGAATGGTGGACAGTGATGGTGGGGATAGAATGGTGGACAGTGATGGTGGACAGTGATGGTGGGGACAGAATGGTGGACAGTGATGGAGGGGAATGAATGGTTGACAGTGATGAGGGGGACAGAATGGTGGACAGTAATGTGGGGGACAGAATGGTGGACAGTGATGAGTGGGACAGAATGGTGGAAGTGAGGGTGGGGACAGAATGGTGGACAGTAATGTGGGG
The DNA here is from genome assembly GCF_042186555.1 of Aquarana catesbeiana. Classification (NCBI taxonomy): domain Eukaryota; kingdom Metazoa; phylum Chordata; class Amphibia; order Anura; family Ranidae; genus Aquarana; species Aquarana catesbeiana. The sequence continues at coordinate 421,204 of NW_027362669.1, read as the reverse complement.
ACAGAATGGCAGACAGTGATGAGGGGGACAGAGTGGTGGACAGTGATGAGGGGGGACAGAATGGTGGACAGTGATGAGGGGGACAGAATGGCGGACAGTGATGGTGGGGACAGAATGGTGGACAGTGATGTGGGGAACAGAATGGTGGCCAGTGATGAGGGGGACAGAATGGCGGCCAGTGATGAGGGGGCAGAATGGCGGACAGTGATGGTGGGGACAGAATGGTGGACAGTGATGTGGGGAACAGAGTGGTGGACAGTGATGAGGGGGACAGAATGGTGGACAGTGATGGTGGGGACAGAATGGTGGACAGTGATGTGGGGGACAGAATGGCGGACAGTAATGTGGGGGACAGAATGGTGGACAGTGATGTGGGGGACAGAATGGTGGACAGTGATGAGGGGGACAGAATGGTGGACAGTGATGGTGGGGACAGAATGACGGACAGTGATGGTGGGGACAGAATGGTGGACAGTGATGTGGGGAACAGAATGGTGGCCAGTGATGAGGGGGACAGAATGGTGGACAGTGATGGTGGGGACAGAATGGTGGACAGTGATGGTGGGGACAGAATGGTGGACAGTGATGTGGGGGACAGAATGGTGGACAGTGATGGTGGGGACAGAATGGTGGACAGTGATGGTGGGGACAGAATGGTGGACAGTGATGGTGGGGACAGAATGGTGGACAGTGATGAGGGGGACAGAATGGCGGACAGTGATGGTGGGGACAGAATGGTGGACAGTGATGTGGGGAACAGAATGGTGGCCAGTGATGAGGGGGACAGAATGGTGGACAGTGATGTGGGGGACAGAATGGTGGACAGTGATGAGGGGGACAGAATGGTGGACAGTGATGGTGGGGACAGAATGACGGACAGTGATGGTGGGGACAGAATGGCGGACAGTGATGGTGGGGACAGAATGGCGGACAGTAATGTGGGGGACAGAATGGTGGACAGTGATGGTGGGGACAGAATGGTGGACAGTGATGAGGGGGACAGAATGGTGGACAGTGATGGTGGGGACAGAATGGCGGAAGTGATGGTGGGGACAGAATGGTGGACAGTGATGAGAGGGACAGAATGGTGGACAGTAATATGGGGGACAGAATGGCAGACAGTAATGAGTGGAACAGAATGGTTGAAGTGATGGTGGGGACAGAATGGTGGAAGTGATGGTGGGGACAGAATGGTGGACAGTGATGGTGGGGACAGAATGGTGGACAGTGATGGTGGGGACAGAATGGTGGACAGTGATGGTGGGGACAGAATGGTGGACAGTGATGGTGGGGACAGAATGGTGGACAGTGATGGTGGACAGTGATGGTGGGGACAGAATGGTGGACAGTGATGGAGGGGAATGAATGGTTGACAGTGATGAGGGGGACAGAATGGTGGACAGTAATGTGGGGGACAGAATGGTGGACAGTGATGAGTGGGACAGAATGGTGGAAGTGATGGTGGGGACAGAATGGTGGACAGTGATGAGAGGGACAGGATGGTGGACAGTAATATGGGGGACAGAATGGCAGACAGTAATGAGTGGAACAGAATGGTTGAAGTGATGGTGGGGACAGAATGGTGGACAGTGATGGTGGGGACAGAATGGTGGACAGTGATGGTGGGGACAGAATGGTGGACAGTGATGGTGGGGACAGAATGGTGGACAGTGATGGTGGGGACAGAATGGTGGACAGTGATGGTGGACAGTGATGGTGGGGACAGAATGGTGGACAGTGATGGAGGGGAATGAATGGTTGACAGTGATGAGGGGGACAGAATGGTGGACAGTAATGTGGGGGACAGAATGGTGGACAGTGATGAGTGGGACAGAATGGTGGAAGTGAGGGTGGGGACAGAATGGTGGACAGTAATGTGGGGACAGAATGGCAGACAGTGATGAGGGGGACAGAATGGTGGACAGTGATGAGGGGGACAGAATGGTGGACAGTGATGAGGGGGACAGAATGGTGGACAGTGATGAGGGGGACAGAATGGCGGACAGTGATGGTGAGGACAGAATGGCGGACAGTAATGTGGGGGACAGAATGGTGGAAGTGATGGTGGGGACAAAATGCCGGACAGTGATGAGGGGGACAGAATGGCGGAAGTGATGGTGGGGACAGAATGGTGGACAGTGATGAGAGGGACAGAATGGTGGACAGTAATATGGGGGACAGAATGGCAGACAGTAATGAGTGGAACAGAATGGTTGAAGTGATGGTGGGGACAGAATGGTGGACAGTGATGGTGGGGACAGAATGGTGGACAGTGATGGTGGGGACAGAATGGTGGACAGTGATGGTGGGGACAGAATGGTGGACAGTGATGGTGGGGACAGAATGGTGGACAGTGATGGTGGACAGTGATGGTGGGGACAGAATGGTGGACAGTGATGGAGGGGAATGAATGGTTGACAGTGATGAGGGGGACAGAATGGTGGACAGTGATGAGGGGGACAGAATGGTGGACAGTGATGGAGGGGAATGAATGGTTGACAGTGATGAGGGGGACAGAATGGTGGACAGTGATGAGGGGGACAGAATGGTGGACAGTAATATGGGGGACAGAATGGCAGACAGTAATGAGTGGAACAGAATGGTTGAAGTGATGGTGGGGACAGAATGGTGGACAGTGATGGTGGGGACAGAATGGTGGACAGTGATGAGAGGGACAGAATGGTGGACAGTAATATGGGGGACAGAATGGCAGACAGTAATGAGTGGAACAGAATGGTTGAAGTGATGGTGGGGACAGAATGGTGGACAGTGATGGTGGGGACAGAATGGTGGACAGTGATGAGAGGGACAGAATGGTGGACAGTAATATGGGGGACAGAATGGCAGACAGTAATGAGTGGAACAGAATGGTTGAAGTGATGGTGGGGACAGAATGGTGGACAGTGATGGTGGGGACAGAATGGCGGAAGTGATGGTGGGGACAGAATGGTGGACAGTAATGAGTGGAACAGAATGGTTGAAGTGATGGTGGGGACAGAATGGTGGACAGTGATGGTGGGGACAGAATGGTGGACAGTGATGGTGGGGACAGAATGGTGGACAGTGATGGTGGGGACAGAATGGTGGACAGTGATGGTGGACAGTGATGGTGGGGACAGAATGGTGGAAGTGATGGTGGGGACAGAATGGTGGACAGTGATGAGAGGGAAAGAATGGTGGACAGTAATGTGGGGGACAGAATGGTGGAAGTGATGGTGGGGACAGAATGGTGGAAGTGATGGTGGAGACAGAATGGTGGACAGTGATGAGAGGGACAGAATGGTGGACAGTAATATGGGGGACAGAATGGCAGACAGTAATGAGTGGAACAGAATGGTTGAAGTGATGGTGGGGACAGAATGGTGGACAGTGATGGTGGGGACAGAATGGTGGACAGTGATGGTGGGGACAGAATGGTGGACAGTGATGGTGGGGACAGAATGGTGGACAGTGATGGTGGGGACAGAATGGTGGACAGTGATGGTGGACAGTGATGGTGGGGACAGAATGGTGGACAGTGATGGAGGGGAATGAATGGTTGACAGTGATGAGGGGGACAGAATGGTGGACAGTAATGTGGGGGACAGAATGGTGGACAGTGATGAGTGGGACAGAATGGTGGAAGTGAGGGTGGGGACAGAATGGTGGACAGTAATGTGGGGACAGAATGGCAGACAGTGATGAGGGGGACAGAGTGGTGGACAGTGATGAGGGGGGACAGAATGGTGGACAGTGATGAGGGGGACAGAATGGCGGACAGTGATGGTGGGGACAGAATGGTGGACAGTGATGTGGGGAACAGAATGGTGGCCAGTGATGAGGGGGACAGAATGGCGGCCAGTGATGAGGGGGCAGAATGGCGGACAGTGATGGTGGGGACAGAATGGTGGACAGTGATGTGGGGAACAGAATGGTGGCCAGTGATGAGGGGGACAGAATGGTGGACAGTGATGTGGGGGACAGAATGGTGGACAGTGATGAGGGGGACAGAATGGTGGACAGTGATGGTGGGGACAGAATGACGGACAGTGATGGTGGGGACAGAATGGCGGACAGTGATGGTGGGGACAGAATGGCGGACAGTAATGTGGGGGACAGAATGGTGGACAGTGATGGTGGGGACAGAATGGTGGACAGTGATGAGGGGGACAGAATGGTGGACAGTGATGAGGGGGACAGAATGGCGGACAGTGATGGTGGGGACAGAATGGTGGACAGTGATGTGGGGGACAGAATGGTGGACAGTGATGGTGGGGACAGAATGGTGGACAGTGATGGTGGGGACAGAATGGTGGACAGTGATGGTGGGGACAGAATGGTGGACAGTGATGAGGGGGACAGAATGGCGGACAGTGATGGTGGGGACAGAATGGTGGACAGTTATGAGGGGGACAGAATGGTGGACAGTGATGTGGGGAACAGAATGGTGGCCAGTGATGAGGGGGACAGAATGGTGGACAGTGATGTGGGGGACAGAATGGTGGACAGTGATGAGGGGGACAGAATGGTGGACAGTGATGAGGGGGACAGAATGGTGGACAGTGATGTGGGGAACAGAATGGTGGCCAGTGATGAGGGGGACAGAATGGTGGACAGTGATGTGGGGGACAGAATGGTGGACAGTGATGGTGGGGACAGAATGGTGGACAGTGATGGTGGACAGTGATGGTGGGGACAGAATGGTGGACAGTGATGGAGGGGAATGAATGGTGGACAGTAATGTGGGGGACAGAATGGTGGACAGTGATGAGGGGGACAGAATGGTGGACAGTGATGGTGGGGACAGAATGGCGGAAGTGATGGTGGGGACAGAATGGTGGACAGTGATGAGAGGGACAGAATGGTGGACAGTAATATGGGGGACAGAATGGCAGACAGTAATGAGTGGAACAGAATGGTTGAAGTGATGGTGGGGACAGAATGGTGGACAGTGATGGTGGGGACAGAATGGTGGACAGTGATGGTGGGGACAGAATGGTGGACAGTGATGGTGGGGACAGAATGGTGGACAGTGATGGTGGGGACAGAATGGTGGACAGTGATGGTGGACAGTGATGGTGGGGACAGAATGGTGGACAGTGATGGAGGGGAATGAATGGTGGACAGTGATGAGGGGGACAGAATGGTGGACAGTGATGAGGGGGACAGAATGGTGGACAGTAATATGGGGGACAGAATGGCAGACAGTAATGAGTGGAACAGAATGGTTGAAGTGATGGTGGGGACAGAATGGTGGACAGTGATGGTGGGGACAGAATGGTGGACAGTGATGAGAGGGACAGAATGGTGGACAGTAATATGGGGGACAGAATGGCAGACAGTAATGAGTGGAACAGAATGGTTGAAGTGATGGTGGGGACAGAATGGTGGACAGTGATGGTGGGGACAGAATGGTGGACAGTGATGAGAGGGACAGAATGGTGGACAGTAATATGGGGGACAGAATGGCAGACAGTAATGAGTGGAACAGAATGGTTGAAGTGATGGTGGGGACAGAATGGTGGACAGTGATGGTGGGGACAGAATGGTGGACAGTGATGGTGGGGACAGAATGGTGGACAGTGATGGTGGACAGTGATGGTGGGGACAGAATGGTGGACAGTGATGGAGGGGAATGAATGGTTGACAGTGATGAGGGGGACAGAATGGTGGACAGTAATGTGGGGGACAGAATGGTGGACAATGATGAGTGGGACAGAATGGTGGAAGTGATGGTGGGGACAGAATGGTGGACAGTGATGAGAGGGAAAGAATGGTGGACAGTAATGTGGGGGACAGAATGGTGGAAGTGATGGTGGGGACAGAATGGTGGAAGTGATGGTGGAGACAGAATGGTGGACAGTGATGAGAGGGACAGAATGGTGGACAGTAATATGGGGGACAGAATGGCAGACAGTAATGAGTGGAACAGAATGGTTGAAGTGATGGTGGGGACAGAATGGTGGACAGTGATGGTGGGGACAGAATGGTGGACAGTGATGGTGGGGACAGAATGGTGGACAGTGATGGTGGGGACAGAATGGTGGACAGTGATGGTGGGGACAGAATGGTGGACAGTGATGGTGGACAGTGATGGTGGGGACAGAATGGTGGACAGTGATGGAGGGGAATGAATGGTTGACAGTGATGAGGGGGACAGAATGGTGGACAGTAATGTGGGGGACAGAATGGTGGACAGTGATGAGTGGGACAGAATGGTGGAAGTGAGGGTGGGGACAGAATGGTGGACAGTAATGTGGGGACAGAATGGCAGACAGTGATGAGGGGGACAGAGTGGTGGACAGTGATGAGGGGGGACAGAATGGTGGACAGTGATGAAGGGGACAGAATGGCGGACAGTGATGGTGGGGACAGAATGGTGGACAGTGATGTGGGGAACAGAATGGTGGCCAGTGATGAGGGGGACAGAATGGCGGCCAGTGATGAGGGGGCAGAATGGCGGACAGTGATGGTGGGGACAGAATGGTGGACAGTGATGTGGGGAACAGAATGGTGGCCAGTGATGAGGGGGACAGAATGGTGGACAGTGATGTGGGGGACAGAATGGTGGACAGTGATGAGGGGGACAGAATGGTGGACAGTGATGGTGGGGACAGAATGACGGACAGTGATGGTGGGGACAGAATGGCGGACAGTGATGGTGGGGACAGAATGGCGGACAGTAATGTGGGGGACAGAATGGTGGACAGTGATGGTGGGGACAGAATGGTGGACAGTGATGAGGGGGACAGAATGGTGGACAGTGATGAGGGGGACAGAATGGCGGACAGTGATGGTGGGGACAGAATGGTGGACAGTGATGTGGGGGACAGAATGGTGGACAGTGATGGTGGGGACAGAATGGTGGACAGTGATGGTGGGGACAGAATGGTGGACAGTGATGGTGGGGACAGAATGGTGGACAGTGATGAGGGGGACAGAATGGCGGACAGTGATGGTGGGGACAGAATGGTGGACAGTTATGAGGGGGACAGAATGGTGGACAGTGATGTGGGGAACAGAATGGTGGCCAGTGATGAGGGGGACAGAATGGTGGACAGTGATGTGGGGGACAGAATGGTGGACAGTGATGAGGGGGACAGAATGGTGGACAGTGATGAGGGGGACAGAATGGTGGACAGTGATGTGGGGAACAGAATGGTGGCCAGTGATGAGGGGGACAGAATGGTGGACAGTGATGTGGGGGACAGAATGGTGGACAGTGATGAGGGGGACAGAATGGTGGACAGTTATGGTGGGGACAGAATGACGGACAGTGATGGTGGGGACAGAATGGCGGACAGTGATGGTGGGGACAGAATGGCGGACAGTAATGTGGGGGACAGAATGGTGGACAGTGATGAGGGGGACAGATTGGTGGACAGTGATGGTGGGGACAGAATGGCGGAAGTGATGGTGGGGACAGAATGGTGGACAGTGATGAGAGGGACAGAATGGTGGACAGTAATATGGGGGACAGAATGGCAGACAGTAATGAGTGGAACAGAATGGTTGAAGTGATGGTGGGGACAGAATGGTGGACAGTGATGGTGGGGACAGAATGGTGGACAGTGATGGTGGGGACAGAATGGTGGACAGTGATGGTGGGGACAGAATGGTGGACAGTGATGGTGGGGACAGAATGGTGGACAGTGATGGTGGACAGTGATGGTGGGGACAGAATGGTGGACAGTAATGTGGGGGACAGAATGGTGGACAGTGATGAGTGGGACAGAATGGTGGAAGTGAGGGTGGGGACAGAATGGTGGACAGTAATGTGGGGACAGAATGGCAGACAGTGATGAGGGGGACAGCATGGTGGACAGTGATGAGGGGGACAGAATGGTGGACAGTGATGAGGGGGACAGAATGGCGGACAGTGATGGTGAGGACAGAATGGCGGACAGTAATGTGGGGGACAGAATGGCAGACAGTGATGAGGGGGACAGAATGGTGGAAGTGATGGTGGGGACAGAATGGTGGACAGTGATGAGAGGGACAGAATGGTGGACAGTAATATGGGGGACAGAATGGCAGACAGTAATGAGTGGAACAGAATGGTTGAAGTGATGGTGGGGACAGAATGGTGGACAGTGATGGTGGGGACAGAATGGTGGACAGTGATGGTGGGGACAGAATGGTGGACAGTGATGGTGGGGACAGAATGGTGGACAGTGATGGTGGGGACAGAATGGTGGACAGTGATGGTGGGGACAGAATGGTGGACAGTGATGGTGGGGACAGAATGGTGGAAGTGATGGTGGGGACAAAATTCCGGACAGTGATGAGGGGGACAGAATGGCGGAAGTGATGGTGGGGACAGAATGGTGGACAGTGATGAGAGGGACAGAATGGTGGACAGTAATATGGGGGACAGAATGGCAGACAGTAATGAGTGGAACAGAATGGTTGAAGTGATGGTGGGGACAGAATGGTGGACAGTGATGGTGGGGACAGAATGGTGGACAGTGATGGTGGGGACAGAATGGTGGACAGTGATGGTGGACAGTGATGGTGGGGACAGAATGGTGGACAGTGATGGAGGGGAATGAATGGTTGACAGTGATGAGGGGGACAGAATGGTGGACAGTGATGAGGGGGACAGAATGGTGGACGGTAATATGGGGGACAGAATGGCAGACAGTAATGAGTGGAACAGAATGGTTGAAGTGATGGTGGGGACAGAATGGTGGACAGTGATGGTGGGGACAGAATGGTGGACAGTGATGGTGGGACAGAATGGTGGACAGTGATGGTGGGGACAGAATGGTGGACAGTGATGGTGGACAGTGATGGTGGGGACAGAATGGTGGACAGTGATGGAGGGGAATGAATGGTTGACAGTGATGAGGGGGACAGAATGGTGGACAGTAATGTGGGGGACAGAATGGTGGACAGTGATGAGTGGGACAGAATGGTGGAAGTGATGGTGGGGACAGAATGGTGGACAGTGATGAGAGGGACAGAATGGTGGACAGTAATATGGGGGACAGAATGGCAGACAGTAATGAGGGGGACAGAATGGTTGAAGTGATGGTGGGGACAGAATGGTGGATAGTGATGGTGGGGACAGAATGGTGGACAGTGATGGTGGGGACAGAATGGTGGACAGTGATGGTGGGGACAGAATGGTGGACAGTGATGGTCGGGACAGAATGGTGGACAGTGATGGTGGGGACAGAATGGTGGACAGTGATGGTGGACAGTGATGGTGGGGACAGAATGGTGGACAGTGATGGAGGGGAATGAATGGTTGACAGTGATGAGGGGGACAGAATGGTGGACAGTGATGAGGGGGACAGAATGGTGGACAGTAATATGGGGGACAGAATGGCAGACAGTAATGAGTGGAACAGAATGGTTGAAGTGATGGTGGGGACAGAATGGTGGACAGTGATGGTGGGGACAGAATGGTGGACAGTGATGGTGGGGACAGAATGGTGGACAGTGATGGTGGGGACAGAATGGTGGACAGTGATGGTGGACAGTGATGGTGGGGACAGAATGGTGGACAGTGATGGAGGGGAATGAATGGTTGACAGTGATGAGGGGGACAGAATGGTGGACAGTAATGTGGGGGACAGAATGGTGGACAGTGATGAGTGGGACAGAATGGTGGAAGTGATGGTGGGGACAGAATGGTGGACAGTGATGAGAGGGAAAGAATGGTGGACAGTAATGTGGGGGACAGAGTGGTGGAAGTGATGGTGGGGACAGAATGGTGGAAGTGATGGTGGGGACAGAATGGTGGACAGTGATGAGAGGGACAGAATGGTGGACAGTAATATGGGGGACAGAATGGTGGACAGTGATGAGTGGGACAGAATGGTGGAAGTGAGGGTGGGGACAGAATGGTGGACAGTAATGTGGGGACAGAATGGCAGACAGTGATGAGGGGGACAGAGTGGTGGACAGTGATGAGGGGGGACAGAATGGTGGACAGTGATGAGGGGGACAGAATGGCGGACAGTGATGGTGGGGACAGAATGGTGGACAGTGATGTGGGGAACAGAATGGTGGCCAGTGATGAGGGGGACAGAATGGCGGCCAGTGATGAGGGGGCAGAATGGCGGACAGTGATGGTGGGGACAGAATGGTGGACAGTGATGTGGGGAACAGAATGGTGGCCAGTGATGAGGGGGACAGAATGGTGGACAGTGATGAGGGGGACAGAATGGTGGACAGTGATGAGGGGGACAGAATGGTGGACAGTGATGAGGGGGACAGAATGGTGGACAGTGATGGTGGGGACAGAATGACGGACAGTGATGGTGGGGACAGAATGACGGACAGTGATGAGGGGGACAGAATGGCGGACAGTGATGAGGGGGACAGAATGACGGACAGTGATGGTGGGGACAGAATGGTGGACAGTGATGAGGGGGACAGAATGGTGGACAGTGATGTGGGGGACAGAATGGTGGACAGTGATGAGGGGGACAGAATGGTGGACAGTGATGGTGGGGACAGAATGACGGACAGTGATGGTGGGGACAGAATGGCGGACAGTGATGGTGGGGACAGAATGGCGGACAGTAATGTGGGGGACAGAATGGTGGACAGTGATGGTGGGGACAGAATGGTGGACAGTGATGAGGGGGACAGAATGGTGGAAGTGATGGTGGGGACAGAATGGCGGACAGTGATGTGGGGACAGAATGGTGGAAGTGATGGTGGGGACAGAATGGTGGACAGTGATGTGGGGACAGAATGGTGGAAGTGATGGTGGGGACAGAATGGTGGACAGTGATGAGGGGGAGAGAATGGTGGACAGTGATGAGGGGGACAGAATGGCGGACAGTGATGGTGGGGACAGAATGGTGGACAGTGATGTGGGGGACAGAATGGTGGACAGTGATGGTGGGGACAGAATGGTGGACAGTGATGGTGGGGACAGAATGGTGGACAGTGATGGTGGGGACAGAATGGTGGACAGTGATGACGGGGACAGAATGGCGGACAGTGATGGTGGGGACAGAATGGTGGACAGTGATGTGGGGAACAGAATGGTGGCCAGTGATGAGGGGGACAGAATGGTGGACAGTGATGTGGGGGACAGAATGGTGGACAGTGATGAGGGGGACAGAATGGTGGACAGTGATGGTGGGGACAGAATGACGGACAGTGATGGTGGGGACAGAATGGCGGACAGTGATGGTGGGGACAGAATGGCGGACAGTAATGTGGGGGACAGAATGGTGGACAGTGATGGTGGGGACAGAATGGTGGACAGTGATGAGGGGGACAGAATGGTGGACAGTGATGGTGGGGACAGAATGGCGGAAGTGATGGTGGGGACAGAATGGTGGACAGTGATGAGAGGGACAGAATGGTGGACAGTAATATGGGGGACAGAATGGCAGACAGTAATGAGTGGAACAGAATGGTTGAAGTGATGGTGGGGACAGAATGGTGGACAGTGATGGTGGGGACAGAATGGTGGACAGTGATGGTGGGGACAGAATGGTGGACAGTGATGGTGGGGACAGAATGGTGGACAGTGATGGTGGACAGTGATGGTGGGGACAGAATGGTGGACAGTGATGGTGGGGACAGAATGGTGGACAGTGATGGTGGACAGTGATGGTGGGGACAGAATGGTGGACAGTGATGGAGGGGAATGAATGGTTGACAGTGATGAGGGGGACAGAATGGTGGACAGTAATGTGGGGGACAGAATGGTGGACAGTGATGAGTGGGACAGAATGGTGGAAGTGATGGTGGGGACAGAATGGTGGACAGTGATGAGAGGGACAGAATGGTGGACAGTAATATGGGGGACAGAATGGCAGACAGTAATGAGTGGAACAGAATGGTTGAAGTGATGGTGGGGACAGAATGGTGGACAGTGATGGTGGGGACAGAATGGTGGACAGTGATGGTGGGGACAGAATGGTGGACAGTGATGGTGGGGACAGAATGGTGGACAGTGATGGTGGGGACAGAATGGTGGACAGTGATGGTGGACAGTGATGGTGGGGACAGAATGGTGGACAGTGATGGAGGGGAATGAATGGTTGACAGTGATGAGGGGGACAGAATGGTGGACAGTAATGTGGGGGACAGAATGGTGGACAGTGATGAGTGGGGACAGAATGGTGGACAGTGATGAGGGGGACAGAATGGTGGAAGTGAGGGTGGGGACAGAATGGTGGACAGTAATGTGGGGACAGAATGGCAGACAGTGATGAGGGGGACAGAATGGTGGACAGTGATGAGGGGGACAGAATGGTGGACAGTGATGAGGGGGACAGAATGGCGGACAGTAATGTGGGGGACAGAATGGCAGACAGTGATGAGGGGGACAGAATGGTGGAAGTGATGGTGGGGACAGAATGGCAGACAGTGATGAGGGGGACAGAATGGTGGACAGTGATGTGGGGGACAAAATGCCGGACAGTGATGAGGGGGACAGATTGGCGGAAGTGATGGTGGGGACAGAATGGTGGACAGTGATGAGAGGGACAGAATGGTGGACAGTAATATGGGGGACAGAATGGCAGACAGTAATGAGTGGAACAGAATGGTTGAAGTGATGGTGGGGACAGAATGGTGGACAGTGATGGTGGGGACAGAATGGTGGACAGTGATGGTGGGGACAGAATGGTGGACAGTGATGGTGGGGACAGAATGGTGGACAGTGATGGTGGACAGTGATGGTGGGGACAGAATGGTGGACAGTGATGGAGGGGAATGAATGGTTGACAGTGATGAGGGGGACAGAATGGTGGAAGTGATGGTGGGGACAGAATGGCGGACAGTGATGAGGGGGACAGAATGGCGGACAGTGATGGTGGGGACAGAATGGCGGCCAGTGATGAGGGGGACAGAATGGCGGACAGTGATGGTGGGGACAGAATGGCGGACAGTGATGGTGGGGACAGAATGGCGGACACTGATGGTGGGGACAGAATGGCGGACAGTGATGGTGGGGACAGAATGGCGGACAGTGATGGTGGGGACAGAATGGTGGACAGTGATGAGGGGGACAGAATGGCGGACAGTGATGAGGGGGACAGAATGGTGGAAGTGATGGTGGGGACAGAATGGTGGACAGTGATGAGGGGGACAGAATGGTGGACAGTGATGGTGGGGACAGAATGGCGGACAGCGATGAGGGGGACAGAATGGCGGAAGTGATGTGGGGGACAGAATGACGGACAGTGATGGTGGGGACAGAATGGCGGCCAGTGATGAGGGGGACAGAATGGTGGAAGTGATGGTGGGGACAGAATGGCGGCCAGTGATGAGGGGGACAGAATGGTGGAAGTGATGGTGGGGACAGAATGGCGGACAGTGATGAGGGGGACAGAATGGTGGACAGTGATGGTGGGGACAGAATGGCGGCCAGTGATGAGGGGGACAGAATGGTGGAAGTGATGGTGGGGACAGAATGGCGGACAGTGATGATGGGGACAGAATGGTGGACAGTGATGAGGGGGACAGAATGGTGGACAGTGATGAGGGGGACAGAATGGTGGACAGTGATGAGGGGGACAGAATGGCGGACAGTGATGGTGGGGACAGAATGGCGGACAGTGATGGTGGGGACAGAATGGCGGCCAGTGATGAGGGGGACAGAATGGTGGAAGTGATGGTGGGGACAGAATGGCGGACAGTGATGGTGGGGACAGAATGGCGGACAGTGATGAGGGGGACAGAATGGTGGACAGTGATGGTGGGGACAGAATGGTGGACAGTGATGGTGGGGACAGAATGGTGGACAGTGATGAGGGGGACAGAATGGCGGACAGTGATGAGGGGGACAGAACGGTCTACAGTGATGGTGGGGACAGAATGGCGGACAGTGATGGTGGGGACAGAATGGTCTACAATGATGAGGGGGACAGAATGGTGGACAGTGATGAGGGGGACAGAATGGTGGTCAGTGATGAGGGGGACGGAATGGTGGACAGTGATGGTGGGGACAGAATGGTGGACAGTGATGGTGGGGACAGAATGGTGGACAGTGATGGTGGGGACAGAATGGTGGAAGTGATGGTGGGGACAGAATGGTGGACAGTGATGAGGGGGACAGAATGGTGGACAGTGATGAGGGGGACAGAATGGTGGACAGTGATGAGGGGGACAGAATGGCGGACAGTGATGAGGGGGACAGAATGGAGGCCAGTGATGAGGGGGACAGAATGGCGGACAGTGATGAGGGGGACAGAACGGTCTACAGTGATGGTGGGGACAGAATGGCGGACAGTGATGGTGGGGACAGAATGGTCTACAATGATGAGGGGGACAGAATGGTGGACAGTGATGAGGGGGACAGAATGGTGGTCAGTGATGAGGGGGACGGAATGGTGGACAGTGATGGTGGGGACAGAATGGTGGACAGTGATGGTGGGGACAGAATGGTGGACAGTGATGGTGGGGACAGAATGGTGGAAGTGATGGTGGGGACAGAATGGTGGACAGTGATGAGGGGGACAGAATGGTGGACAGTGATGAGGGGGACAGAATGGTGGACAGTGATGAGGGGGACAGAATGGCGGACAGTGATGAGGGGGACAGAATGGAGGCCAGTGATGAGGGGGACAGAATGGCGGACAGTGATGAGGGGGACAGAATGGTGGACAGTGATGAGGGGGACAGAATGGTGGACAGTGATGAGGGGGACAGAATGGCGGACAGTGATGAGGGGGACAGAATGGCGGACAGTGATGGTGGGGACAGAATGGTGGACAGTGATGAGGGGGACAGAATGGTGGACAGTGATGGTGGGGACAGAATGGTGGACAGTGATGGTGGGGACAGAATGGTGGACAGTGATGAGGGGGACAGAATGGTGGACAGTGATGGTGGGGACAGAATGGTGGACAGTGATGGTGGGGACAGAATGGTGGACAGTGATGGTGGGGACAGAATGGTGGACAGTGATGGTGGGGACAGAATGGTGGAAGTGATGGTGGGGACAGAATGGTGGACAGTGATGAGGGGGACAGAATGGTGGAAGTGATGGTGGGGACAGAATGGTGGACAGTGATGAGGGGGACAGAATGGTGGACAGTGATGGTGGGGACAGAATGACGGACAGTGATGAGGGGGACAGAATGGTGGACAGTGATGGTGGGGACAGAATGGTGGACAGTGATGAGGGGGACAGAATGGTGGAAGTGATGGTGGGGACAGAATGGTGGACAGTGATGAGGGGGACAGAATGGTTGAAGTGATGGTGGGGACAGAATGGTGGACAGTGATGAGGGGGACAGAATGGCGGACAGTGATGAGGGGGACAGAATGGAGGCCAGTGATGAGGGGGACAGAATGGCGGACAGTGATGAGGGGGACAGAATGGTGGACAGTGATGAGGGGGACAGAATGGTGGACAGTGATGAGGGGGACAGAATGGCGGACAGTGATGAGGGGGACAGAATGGCGGACAGTGATGAGGGGGACAGAATGGTGGACAGTGATGGTGGGGACAGAATGGTGGAAGTGATGATGGGGACAGAATGGTGGACAGTGATGAGGGGGACAGAATGGTGGACAGTGATGAGGGGGACAGAATGGTGGACAGTGATGGTGGGGACAGAATGGTGGACAGTGATGGTGGGGACAGAATGGTGGACAGTGATGAGGGGGACAGAATGGTGGACAGTGATGGTGGGGACAGAATGGTGGACAGTGATGAGGGGGACAGAATGGTGGAAGTGATGGTGGGGACAGAATGGTGGACAGTGATGAGGGGGACAGAATGGTGGACAGTGATGGTGGGGACAGAATGGTGGACAGTGATGAGGGGGACAGAATGGTGGACAGTGATGGTGGGGACAGAATGGTGGACAGTGATGAGGGGGACAGAATGGTGGAAGTGATGGTGGGGACAGAATGGTGGACAGTGATGAGGGGGACAGAATGGTGGACAGTGATGGTGGGGACAGAATGGTGGACAGTGATGAGGGGGACGGAATGGTGGAAGTGATGGTGGGGACAGAATGGCGGACAGTGATGAGGGGGACAGAATGGTGGACAGTGATGAGTGGGACAGAATGGTGGAAGTGAGGGTGGGGACAGAATGGTGGACAGTAATGTGGGGACAGAATGGCAGACAGTGATGAGGGGGACAGAATGGTGGACAGTGATGAGGGGGACAGAATGGTGGACAGTGATGAGGGGGACAGAATGGTGGACAGTGATGAGGGGGACAGAATGGTGGACAGTGATGTGGGGGACAGAATGGTGGACAGTGATGGTGGGGACAGAATGGTGGACAGTGATGAGGGGGACAGAATGGCGGACAGTGATGGTGAGGACAGAATGGCGGACAGTAATGTGGGGGACAGAATGGTGGAAGTGATGGTGGGGACAAAATGCCGGACAGTGATGAGGGGGACAGAATGGCGGAAGTGATGGTGGGGACAGAATGGTGGACAGTGATGAGAGGGACAGAATGGTGGACAGTAATATGGGGGACAGAATGGCAGACAGTAATGAGTGGAACAGAATGGTTGAAGTGATGGTGGGGACAGAATGGTGGACAGTGATGGTGGGGACAGAATGGTGGACAGTGATGGTGGGGACAGAATGGTGGACAGTGATGGTGGGGACAGAATGGTGGACAGTGATGGTGGGGACAGAATGGTGGACAGTGATGGTGGACAGTGATGGTGGGGACAGAATGGTGGACAGTGATGGAGGGGAATGAATGGTTGACAGTGATGAGGGGGACAGAATGGTGGACAGTGATGAGGGGGACAGAATGGTGGACAGTGATGGAGGGGAATGAATGGTTGACAGTGATGAGGGGGACAGAATGGTGGACAGTGATGGTGGGGACAGAATGGTGGACAGTGATGAGGGGGACAGAATGGTGGACAGTGATGAGGGGGACAGAATGGTGGACAGTGATGGTGGGGACAGAATGGTGGACAGTGATGAGGGGGACAGAATGGTGGACAGTGATGGAGGGGAATGAATGGTTGACAGTGATGAGGGGGACAGAATGGTGGACAGTGATGAGGGGGACAGAATGGTGGACAGTAATATGGGGGACAGAATGGCAGACAGTAATGAGTGGAACAGAATGGTTGAAGTGATGGTGGGGACAGAATGGTGGACAGTGATGGAGGGGAATGAATGGTTGACAGTGATGAGGGGGACAGAATGGTGGACAGTAATGTGGGGGACAGAATGGTGGACAGTGATGAGTGGGACAGAATGGTGGAAGTGATGGTGGGGACAGAATGGTGGACAGTGATGAGAGGGACAGAATGGTGGACAGTAATATGGGGGACAGAATGGCAGACAGTAATGAGTGGAACAGAATGGTTGAAGTGATGGTGGGGACAGAATGGTGGACAGTGATGGTGGGGACAGAATGGTGGACAGTGATGGTGGGGACAGAATGGTGGACAGTGATGGTGGGGACAGAATGGTGGACAGTGATGGTCGGGACAGAATGGTGGACAGTGATGGTGGGGACAGAATGGTGGACAGTGATGGTGGACAGTGATGGTGGGGACAGAATGGTGGACAGTGATGGAGGGGAATGAATGGTTGACAGTGATGAGGGGGACAGAATGGTGGACAGTGATGAGGGGGACAGAATGGTGGACAGTGATGGTGGGGACAGAATGGTGGACAGTGATGAGGGGGACAGAATGGTGGACAGTGATGGTGGGGACAGAATGGTGGACAGTGATGAGGGGGACAGAATGGTGGACAGTGATGGTGGGGACAGAATGGTGGACAGTGATGGTGGGGACAGAATGGTGGAAGTGATGGTGGGGACAGAATGGTGGACAGTGATGAGGGGGACAGAATGGTGGACAGTGATGGTGGGGACAGAATGGTGGACAGTAATATGGGGGACAGAATGGCAGACAGTAATGAGTGGAACAGAATGGTTGAAGTGATGGTGGGGACAGAATGGTGGACAGTGATGGTGGGGACAGAATGGTGGACAGTGATGGTGGGGACAGAATGGTGGACAGTGATGGTGGGGACAGAATGGTGGACAGTGATGGTGGACAGTGATGGTGGGGACAGAATGGTGGACAGTGATGGAGGGGAATGAATGGTTGACAGTGATGAGGGGGACAGAATGGTGGACAGTAATGTGGGGGACAGAATGGTGGACAGTGATGAGTGGGACAGAATGGTGGAAGTGATGGTGGGGACAGAATGGTGGACAGTGATGAGAGGGAAAGAATGGTGGACAGTAATGTGGGGGACAGAATGGTGGAAGTGATGGTGGGGACAGAATGGTGGAAGTGATGGTGGGGACAGAATGGTGGACAGTGATGAGAGGGACAGAATGGTGGACAGTAATATGGGGGACAGAATGGCAGACAGTAATGAGTGGAACAGAATGGTTGAAGTGATGGTGGGGACAGAATGGTGGACAGTGATGGTGGGGACAGAATGGTGGACAGTGATGGTGGGGACAGAATGGTGGACAGTGATGGTGGGGACAGAATGGTGGACAGTGATGGTGGGGATAGAATGGTGGACAGTGATGGTGGACAGTGATGGTGGGGACAGAATGGTGGACAGTGATGGAGGGGAATGAATGGTTGACAGTGATGAGGGGGACAGAATGGTGGACAGTAATGTGGGGGACAGAATGGTGGACAGTGATGAGTGGGACAGAATGGTGGAAGTGAGGGTGGGGACAGAATGGTGGACAGTAATGTGGGGACAGAATGGCAGACAGTGATGAGGGGGACAGAGTGGTGGACAGTGATGAGGGGGGACAGAATGGTGGACAGTGATGAGGGGGACAGAATGGCGGACAGTGATGGTGGGGACAGAATGGTGGACAGTGATGTGGGGAACAGAATGGTGGCCAGTGATGAGGGGGACAGAATGGCGGCCAGTGATGAGGGGGCAGAATGGCGGACAGTGATGGTGGGGACAGAATGGTGGACAGTGATGTGGGGAACAGAGTGGTGGACAGTGATGAGGGGGACAGAATGGTGGACAGTGATGGTGGGGACAGAATGGTGGACAGTGATGTGGGGGACAGAATGGCGGACAGTAATGTGGGGGACAGAATGGTGGACAGTGATGTGGGGGACAGAATGGTGGACAGTGATGAGGGGGACAGAATGGTGGACAGTGATGGTGGGGACAGAATGACGGACAGTGATGGTGGGGACAGAATGGCGGACAGTGATGGTGGGGACAGAATGGCGGACAGTAATGTGGGCGACAGAATGGTGGACAGTGATGGTGGGGACAGAATGGTGGACAGTGATGGTGGGGACAGAATGGTGGAAGTGATGTGGGGACAGAATGGTGGAAGTGATGGTGGGGACAGAATGGTGGACAGTGATGAGGGGGACAGAATGGTGGACAGTGATGAGGGGGACAGAATGGTGGACAGTGATGAGGGGGACAGAATGGCGGACAGTGATGGTGGGGACAGAATGGTGGACAGTGATGTGGGGGACAGAATGGTGGACAGTGATGGTGGGGACAGAATGGTGGACAGTGATGGTGGGGACAGAATGGTGGACAGTGATGGTGGGGACAGAATGGTGGACAGTGATGAGGGGGACAGAATGGCGGACAGTGATGGTGGGGACAGAATGGTGGACAGTGATGTGGGGAACAGAATGGTGGCCAGTGATGAGGGGGACAGAATGGTGGACAGTGATGTGGGGGACAGAATGGTGGACAGTGATGAGGGGGACAGAATGGTGGACAGTGATGGTGGGGACAGAATGACGGACAGTGATGGTGGGGACAGAATGGCGGACAGTGATGGTGGGGACAGAATGGCGGACAGTAATGTGGGGGACAGAATGGTGGACAGTGATGGTGGGGACAGAATGGTGGACAGTGATGAGGGGGACAGAATGGTGGACAGTGATGGTGGGGACAGAATGGCGGAAGTGATGGTGGGGACAGAATGGTGGACAGTGATGAGAGGGACAGAATGGTGGACAGTAATATGGGGGACAGAATGGCAGACAGTAATGAGTGGAACAGAATGGTTGAAGTGATGGTGGGGACAGAATGGTGGAAGTGATGGTGGGGACAGAATGGTGGACAGTGATGGTGGGGACAGAATGGTGGACAGTGATGGTGGGGACAGAATGGTGGACAGTGATGGTGGGGACAGAATGGTGGACAGTGATGGTGGGGACAGAATGGTGGACAGTGATGGTGGACAGTGATGGTGGGGACAGAATGGTGGACAGTGATGGAGGGGAATGAATGGTTGACAGTGATGAGGGGGACAGAATGGTGGACAGTAATGTGGGGGACAGAATGGTGGACAGTGATGAGTGGGACAGAATGGTGGAAGTGATGGTGGGGACAGAATGGTGGACAGTGATGAGAGGGACAGGATGGTGGACAGTAATATGGGGGACAGAATGGCAGACAGTAATGAGTGGAACAGAATGGTTGAAGTGATGGTGGGGACAGAATGGTGGACAGTGATGGTGGGGACAGAATGGTGGACAGTGATGGTGGGGACAGAATGGTGGACAGTGATGGTGGGGACAGAATGGTGGACAGTGATGGTGGAGACAGAATGGTGGACAGTGATGAGAGGGACAGAATGGTGGACAGTAATATGGGGGACAGAATGGCAGACAGTAATGAGTGGAACAGAATGGTTGAAGTGATGGTGGGGACAGAATGGTGGACAGTGATGGTGGGGACAGAATGGTGGACAGTGATGGTGGGGACAGAATGGTGGACAGTGATGGTGGGGACAGAATGGTGGACAGTGATGGTGGGGACAGAATGGTGGACAGTGATGGTGGACAGTGATGGTGGGGACAGAATGGTGGACAGTGATGGAGGGGAATGAATGGTTGACAGTGATGAGGGGGACAGAATGGTGGACAGTAATGTGGGGGACAGAATGGTGGACAGTGATGAGTGGGACAGAATGGTGGAAGTGAGGGTGGGGACAGAATGGTGGACAGTAATGTGGGGACAGAATGGCAGACAGTGATGAGGGGGACAGAGTGGTGGACAGTGATGAGGGGGGACAGAATGGTGGACAGTGATGAGGGGGACAGAATGGCGGACAGTGATGGTGGGGACAGAATGGTGGACAGTGATGTGGGGAACAGAATGGTGGCCAGTGATGAGGGGGCAGAATGGCGGACAGTGATGGTGGGGACAGAATGGTGGACAGTGATGTGGGGAACAGAATGGTGGCCAGTGATGAGGGGGACAGAATGGTGGACAGTGATGTGGGGGACAGAATGGTGGACAGTGATGAGGGGGACAGAATGGTGGACAGTGATGGTGGGGACAGAATGACGGACAGTGATGGTGGGGACAGAATGGCGGACAGTGATGGTGGGGACAGAATGGCGGACAGTAATGTGGGGGACAGAATGGTGGACAGTGATGGTGGGGACAGAATGGTGGACAGTGATGAGGGGGACAGAATGGTGGACAGTGATGAGGGGGACAGAATGGCGGACAGTGATGGTGGGGACAGAATGGTGGACAGTGATGTGGGGGACAGAATGGTGGACAGTGATGGTGGGGACAGAATGGTGGACAGTGATGGTGGGGACAGAATGGTGGACAGTGATGGTGGGGACAGAATGGTGGACAGTGATGAGGGGGACAGAATGGCGGACAGTGATGGTGGGGACAGAATGGTGGACAGTTATGAGGGGGACAGAATGGTGGACAGTGATGTGGGGAACAGAATGGTGGCCAGTGATGAGGGGGACAGAATGGTGGACAGTGATGTGGGGGACAGAATGGTGGACAGTGATGAGGGGGACAGAATGGTGGACAGTGATGAGGGGGACAGAATGGTGGACAGTGATGTGGGGAACAGAATGGTGGCCAGTGATGAGGGGGACAGAATGGTGGACAGTGATGTGGGGGACAGAATGGTGGACAGTGATGAGGGGGACAGAATGGTGGACAGTTATGGTGGGGACAGAATGACGGACAGTGATGGTGGGGACAGAATGGCGGACAGTGATGGTGGGGACAGAATGGCGGACAGTAATGTGGGGGACAGAATGGTGGACAGTGATGAGGGGGACAGAATGGTGGACAGTGATGGTGGGGACAGAATGGCGGAAGTGATGGTGGGGACAGAATGGTGGACAGTGATGAGAGGGACAGAATGGTGGACAGTAATATGGGGGACAGAATGGCAGACAGTAATGAGTGGAACAGAATGGTTGAAGTGATGGTGGGGACAGAATGGTGGACAGTGATGGTGGGGACAGAATGGTGGACAGTGATGGTGGGGACAGAATGGTGGACAGTGATGGTGGGGACAGAATGGTGGACAGTGATGGTGGGGACAGAATGGTGGACAGTGATGGTGGACAGTGATGGTGGGGACAGAATGGTGGACAGTGATGAGGGGGACGGAATGGTGGACAGTGATGGAGGGGAATGAATGGTTGACAGTGATGAGGGGGACAGAATGGTGGACAGTAATGTGGGGGACAGAATGGTGGACAGTGATGAGTGGGACAGAATGGTGGAAGTGAGGGTGGGGACAGAATGGTGGACAGTAATGTGGGGACAGAATGGCAGACAGTGATGAGGGGGACAGCATGGTGGACAGTGATGAGGGGGACAGAATGGTGGACAGTGATGAGGGGGACAGAATGGCGGACAGTGATGGTGAGGACAGAATGGCGGACAGTAATGTGGGGGACAGAATGGCAGACAGTGATGAGGGGGACAGAATGGTGGAAGTGATGGTGGGGACAGAATGGTGGACAGTGATGAGAGGGACAGAATGGTGGACAGTAATATGGGGGACAGAATGGCAGACAGTAATGAGTGGAACAGAATGGTTGAAGTGATGGTGGGGACAGAATGGTGGACAGTGATGGTGGGGACAGAATGGTGGACAGTGATGGTGGGGACAGAATGGTGGACAGTGATGGTGGGGACAGAATGGTGGACAGTGATGGTGGGGACAGAATGGTGGACAGTGATGGTGGGGACAGAATGGTGGACAGTGATGGTGGGGACAGAATGGTGGACAGTGATGGTGGGGACAGAATGGTGGAAGTGATGGTGGGGACAAAATTCCGGACAGTGATGAGGGGGACAGAATGGCGGAAGTGATGGTGGGGACAGAATGGTGGACAGTGATGAGAGGGACAGAATGGTGGACAGTAATATGGGGGACAGAATGGCAGACAGTAATGAGTGGAACAGAATGGTTGAAGTGATGGTGGGGACAGAATGGTGGACAGTGATGGTGGGGACAGAATGGTGGACAGTGATGGTGGGGACAGAATGGTGGACAGTGATGGTGGACAGTGATGGTGGGGACAGAATGGTGGACAGTGATGGAGGGGAATGAATGGTTGACAGTGATGAGGGGGACAGAATGGTGGACAGTGATGAGGGGGACAGAATGGTGGACGGTAATATGGGGGACAGAATGGCAGACAGTAATGAGTGGAACAGAATGGTTGAAGTGATGGTGGGGACAGAATGGTGGACAGTGATGGTGGGGACAGAATGGTGGACAGTGATGGTGGGACAGAATGGTGGACAGTGATGGTGGGGACAGAATGGTGGACAGTGATGGTGGACAGTGATGGTGGGGACAGAATGGTGGACAGTGATGGAGGGGAATGAATGGTTGACAGTGATGAGGGGGACAGAATGGTGGACAGTAATGTGGGGGACAGAATGGTGGACAGTGATGAGTGGGACAGAATGGTGGAAGTGATGGTGGGGACAGAATGGTGGACAGTGATGAGAGGGACAGAATGGTGGACAGTAATATGGGGGACAGAATGGCAGACAGTAATGAGGGGGACAGAATGGTTGAAGTGATGGTGGGGACAGAATGGTGGATAGTGATGGTGGGGACAGAATGGTGGACAGTGATGGTGGGGACAGAATGGTGGACAGTGATGGTGGGGACAGAATGGTGGACAGTGATGGTCGGGACAGAATGGTGGACAGTGATGGTGGGGACAGAATGGTGGACAGTGATGGTGGACAGTGATGGTGGGGACAGAATGGTGGACAGTGATGGAGGGGAATGAATGGTTGACAGTGATGAGGGGGACAGAATGGTGGACAGTGATGAGGGGGACAGAATGGTGGACAGTAATATGGGGGACAGAATGGCAGACAGTAATGAGTGGAACAGAATGGTTGAAGTGATGGTGGGGACAGAATGGTGGACAGTGATGGTGGGGACAGAATGGTGGACAGTGATGGTGGGGACAGAATGGTAGACAGTGATGGTGGGGACAGAATGGTGGACAGTGATGGTGGACAGTGATGGTGGGGACAGAATGGTGGACAGTGATGGAGGGGAATGAATGGTTGACAGTGATGAGGGGGACAGAATGGTGGACAGTAATGTGGGGGACAGAATGGTGGACAGTGATGAGTGGGACAGAATGGTGGAAGTGATGGTGGGGACAGAATGGTGGACAGTGATGAGAGGGAAAGAATGGTGGACAGTAATGTGGGGGACAGAATGGTGGAAGTGATGGTGGGGACAGAATGGTGGAAGTGATGGTGGGGACAGAATGGTGGACAGTGATGAGAGGGACAGAATGGTGGACAGTAATATGGGGGACAGAATGGTGGACAGTGATGAGTGGGACAGAATGGTGGAAGTGAGGGTGGGGACAGAATGGTGGACAGTAATGTGGGGACAGAATGGCAGACAGTGATGAGGGGGACAGAGTGGTGGACAGTGATGAGGGGGGACAGAATGGTGGACAGTGATGAGGGGGACAGAATGGCGGACAGTGATGGTGGGGACAGAATGGTGGACAGTGATGTGGGGAACAGAATGGTGGCCAGTGATGAGGGGGACAGAATGGCGGCCAGTGATGAGGGGGCAGAATGGCGGACAGTGATGGTGGGGACAGAATGGTGGACAGTGATGTGGGGAACAGAATGGTGGCCAGTGATGAGGGGGACAGAATGGTGGACAGTGATGAGGGGGACAGAATGGTGGACAGTGATGAGGGGGACAGAATGGTGGACAGTGATGAGGGGGACAGAATGGTGGACAGTGATGGTGGGGACAGAATGACGGACAGTGATGGTGGGGACAGAATGACGGACAGTGATGAGGGGGACAGAATGGCGGACAGTGATGAGGGGGACAGAATGACGGACAGTGATGGTGGGGACAGAATGGTGGACAGTGATGAGGGGGACAGAATGGTGGACAGTGATGTGGGGGACAGAATGGTGGACAGTGATGAGGGGGACAGAATGGTGGACAGTGATGGTGGGGACAGAATGACGGACAGTGATGGTGGGGACAGAATGGCGGACAGTGATGGTGGGGACAGAATGGCGGACAGTAATGTGGGGGACAGAATGGTGGACAGTGATGGTGGGGACAGAATGGTGGACAGTGATGAGGGGGACAGAATGGTGGAAGTGATGGTGGGGACAGAATGGCGGACAGTGATGTGGGGACAGAATGGTGGAAGTGATGGTGGGGACAGAATGGTGGACAGTGATGTGGGGACAGAATGGTGGAAGTGATGGTGGGGACAGAATGGTGGACAGTGATGAGGGGGAGAGAATGGTGGACAGTGATGAGGGGGACAGAATGGCGGACAGTGATGGTGGGGACAGAATGGTGGACAGTGATGTGGGGGACAGAATGGTGGACAGTGATGGTGGGGACAGAATGGTGGACAGTGATGGTGGGGACAGAATGGTGGACAGTGATGGTGGGGACAGAATGGTGGACAGTGATGACGGGGACAGAATGGCGGACAGTGATGGTGGGGACAGAATGGTGGACAGTGATGTGGGGAACAGAATGGTGGCCAGTGATGAGGGGGACAGAATGGTGGACAGTGATGTGGGGGACAGAATGGTGGACAGTGATGGTGGGGACAGAATGACGGACAGTGATGGTGGGGACAGAATGGCGGACAGTGATGGTGGGGACAGAATGGCGGACAGTAATGTGGGGGACAGAATGGTGGACAGTGATGGTGGGGACAGAATGGTGGACAGTGATGAGGGGGACAGAATGGTGGACAGTGATGGTGGGGACAGAATGGCGGAAGTGATGGTGGGGACAGAATGGTGGACAGTGATGAGAGGGACAGAATGGTGGACAGTAATATGGGGGACAGAATGGCAGACAGTAATGAGTGGAACAGAATGGTTGAAGTGATGGTGGGGACAGAATGGTGGACAGTGATGGTGGGGACAGAATGGTGGACAGTGATGGTGGGGACAGAATGGTGGACAGTGATGGTGGGGACAGAATGGTGGACAGTGATGGTGGACAGTGATGGTGGGGACAGAATGGTGGACAGTGATGGAGGGGAATGAATGGTTGACAGTGATGAGGGGGACAGAATGGTGGACAGTAATGTGGGGGACAGAATGGTGGACAGTGATGAGTGGGACAGAATGGTGGAAGTGATGGTGGGGACAGAATGGTGGACAGTGATGAGAGGGACAGAATGGTGGACAGTAATATGGGGGACAGAATGGCAGACAGTAATGAGTGGAACAGAATGGTTGAAGTGATGGTGGGGACAGAATGGTGGACAGTGATGGTGGGGACAGAATGGTGGACAGTGATGGTGGGGACAGAATGGTGGACAGTGATGGTGGGGACAGAATGGTGGACAGTGATGGTGGGGACAGAATGGTGGACAGTGATGGTGGACAGTGATGGTGGGGACAGAATGGTGGACAGTGATGGAGGGGAATGAATGGTTGACAGTGATGAGGGGGACAGAATGGTGGACAGTAATGTGGGGGACAGAATGGTGGACAGTGATGAGTGGGGACAGAATGGTGGACAGTGATGAGGGGGACAGAATGGTGGAAGTGAGGGTGGGGACAGAATGGTGGACAGTAATGTGGGGACAGAATGGCAGACAGTGATGAGGGGGACAGAATGGTGGACAGTGATGAGGGGGACAGAATGGTGGACAGTAATGTGGGGGACAGAATGGCAGACAGTGATGAGGGGGACAGAATGGTGGAAGTGATGGTGGGGACAGAATGGCAGACAGTGATGAGGGGGACAGAATGGTGGACAGTGATGTGGGGGACAAAATGCCGGACAGTGATGAGGGGGACAGATTGGCGGAAGTGATGGTGGGGACAGAATGGTGGACAGTGATGAGAGGGACAGAATGGTGGACAGTAATATGGGGGACAGAATGGCAGACAGTAATGAGTGGAACAGAATGGTTGAAGTGATGGTGGGGACAGAATGGTGGACAGTGATGGTGGGGACAGAATGGTGGACAGTGATGGTGGGGACAGAATGGTGGACAGTGATGGTGGGGACAGAATGGTGGACAGTGATGGTGGACAGTGATGGTGGGGACAGAATGGTGGACAGTGATGGAGGGGAATGAATGGTTGACAGTGATGAGGGGGACAGAATGGTGGAAGTGATGGTGGGGACAGAATGGCGGACAGTGATGAGGGGGACAGAATGGCGGACAGTGATGGTGGGGACAGAATGGCGGCCAGTGATGAGGGGGACAGAATGGCGGACAGTGATGGTGGGGACAGAATGGCGGACAGTGATGGTGGGGACAGAATGGCGGACACTGATGGTGGGGACAGAATGGCGGACAGTGATGGTGGGGACAGAATGGCGGACAGTGATGGTGGGGACAGAATGGTGGACAGTGATGAGGGGGACAGAATGGCGGACAGTGATGAGGGGGACAGAATGGTGGAAGTGATGGTGGGGACAGAATGGTGGACAGTGATGAGGGGGACAGAATGGTGGACAGTGATGGTGGGGACAGAATGGCGGACAGCGATGAGGGGGACAGAATGGCGGAAGTGATGTGGGGGACAGAATGACGGACAGTGATGGTGGGGACAGAATGGCGGCCAGTGATGAGGGGGACAGAATGGTGGAAGTGATGGTGGGGACAAAATGGCGGCCAGTGATGAGGGGGACAGAATGGTGGAAGTGATGGTGGGGACAGAATGGCGGACAGTGATGAGGGGGACAGAATGGTGGACAGTGATGGTGGGGACAGAATGGCGGCCAGTGATGAGGGGGACAGAATGGTGGAAGTGATGGTGGGGACAGAATGGCGGACAGTGATGATGGGGACAGAATGGTGGACAGTGATGAGGGGGACAGAATGGTGGACAGTGATGAGGGGGACAGAATGGTGGACAGTGATGAGGGGGACAGAATGGCGGACAGTGATGTGGGGGACAGAATGGTGGACAGTGATGGTGGGGACAGAATGGCAGACAGTGATGGTGGGGACAGAATGGCGGCCAGTGATGAGGGGGACAGAATGGTGGAAGTGATGGTGGGGACAGAATGGCGGACAGTGATGGTGGGGACAGAATGGTGGACAGTGATGGTGGGGATAGAATGATGGACAGTGATGAGGGGGACAGAATGGTGGACAGTGATGAGGGGGACAGAATGGTGGACAGTGATGGTGGGGACAGAATGGTGGACAGTGATGGTGGGGACAGAATGGTGGACAGTGATGAGGGGGACAGAATGGTGGACAGTGATGGTGGGGACAGAATGGTGGACAGTGATGAGGGGTACAGAATGGTGGTCAGTGATGAGGGGGACAGAACGGTCTACAGTGATGGTGGGGACAGAATGGCGGACAGTGATGGTGGGGACAGAATGGTCTACAATGATGAGGGGGACAGAATGGTGGACAGTGATGAGGGGGACAGAATGGTGGTCAGTGATGAGGGGGACGGAATGGTGGACAGTGATGGTGGGGACAGAATGGTCTACAATGATGAGGGGGACAGAATGGTGGACAGTGATGAGGGGGACAGAATGGTGGACAGTGATGAGGGGGACAGAATGGCGGACAGTGATGAGGGGGACAGAATGGAGGCCAGTGATGAGGGGGACAGAATGGCGGACAGTGATGAGGGGGACAGAATGGTGGACAGTGATGAGGGGGACAGAATGGTGGACAGTGATGAGGGGGACAGAATGGCGGACAGTGATGAGGGGGACAGAATGGTGGACAGTGATGGTGGGGACAGAATGGTGGACAGTGATGAGTGGGACAGAATGGTGGACAGTGATGGTGGGGACAGAATGGTGGAAGTGATGATGGGGACAGAATGGTGGACAGTGATGAGGGGGACAGAATGGTGGACAGTGATGGTGGGGACAGAATGGTGGACAGTGATGAGTGGGACAGAATGGTGGACAGTGATGGTGGGGACAGAATGGTGGAAGTGATGATGGGGACAGAATGGTGGAAGTGATGGTGGGGACAGAATGGTGGACAGTGATGAGGGGGACAGAATGGTGGACAGTGATGAGGGGGACAGAATGGTGGACAGTGATGGTGGGGACAGAATGGTGGACAGTGATGGTGGGGACAGAATGGTGGACAGTGATGAGGGGGACAGAATGGTGGACAGTGATGGTGGGGACAGAATGGTGGACAGTGATGAGGGGGACAGAATGGCGGACAGTGATGAGGGGGACAGAATGGTGGACAGTGATGGTGGGGACAGAATGGTGGACAGTGATGAGTGGGACAGAATGGTGGACAGTGATGGTGGGGACAGAATGGTGGAAGTGATGATGGGGACAGAATGGTGGAAGTGATGGTGGGGACAGAATGGTGGACAGTGATGAGGGGGACAGAATGGTGGACAGTGATGAGGGGGACAGAATGGTGGACAGTGATGGTGGGGACAGAATGGTGGACAGTGATGGTGGGGACAGAATGGTGGACAGTGATGAGGGGGACAGAATGGTGGACAGTGATGGTGGGGACAGAATGGTGGACAGTGATGAGGGGGACAGAATGGTGGAAGTGATGGTGGGGACAGAATGGTGGACAGTGATGAGGGGGACAGAATGGTGGACAGTGATGGTGGGGACAGAATGGTGGACAGTGATGAGGGGGACAGAATGGCGGACAGTGATGAGGGGGACAGAATGGAGGCCAGTGATGAGGGGGACAGAATGGCGGACAGTGATGAGGGGGACAGAATGGTGGACAGTGATGGTGGGGACAGAATGGTGGACAGTGATGAGGGGGACAGAATGGCGGACAGTGATGAGGGGGACAGAATGGCGGACAGTGATGAGGGGGACAGAATGGTGGACAGTGATGGTGGGGACAGAATGGTGGAAGTGATGATGGGGACAGAATGGTGGACAGTGATGAGGGGGACAGAATGGTGGACAGTGATGAGGGGGACAGAATGGTGGACAGTGATGGTGGGGACAGAATGGTGGACAGTGATGGTGGGGACAGAATGGTGGACAGTGATGAGGGGGACAGAATGGTGGACAGTGATGGTGGGGACAGAATGGTGGACAGTGATGAGGGGGACAGAATGGTGGAAGTGATGGTGGGGACAGAATGGTGGACAGTGATGAGGGGGACAGAATGGTGGACAGTGATGGTGGGGACAGAATGGTGGACAGTGATGAGGGGGACAGAATGGTGGAAGTGATGGTGGGGACAGAATGGTGGACAGTGATGAGGGGGACAGAATGGTGGACAGTGATGGTGGGGACAGAATGGTGGACAGTGATGAGGGGGACGGAATGGTGGAAGTGATGGTGGGGACAGAATGGTGGACAGTGATGAGGGGGACAGAATGGTGGACAGTGATGGTGGGGACAGAATGGTGGAAGTGATGGTGGGGACAGAATGGTGGACAGTGATGGTGGGGACAGAATGGTGGACAGTGATGAGGGGGACAGAATGGTGGACAGTGATGGTGGGGACAGAATGGTGGACAGTGATGGTGGGGACAGAATGGTGGACAGTGATGGTGGGGACAGAATGGTGGACAGTGATGAGGGGGACAGAATGGCGGCCAGTAATGAGGGGGACAGAATGGCGGACAGTGATGGTGGGGACAGAATGGCGGACAGTGATGGTGGGGACAGAATGGTGGACAGTGATGGTGGGGACAGAATGGTGGACAGTGATGGTGGGGACAGAATGGTGGAAGTGATGGTGGGGACAGAATGACGGACAGTGATGGTGGGGACAGAATGGTGGACAGTGATGGTGGGG
The DNA here is from genome assembly GCF_042186555.1 of Aquarana catesbeiana. Lineage (NCBI taxonomy): Eukaryota > Metazoa > Chordata > Amphibia > Anura > Ranidae > Aquarana > Aquarana catesbeiana. The sequence goes on along the minus strand of NW_027362669.1, from coordinate 390,275 downwards.
ACAGAATGACGGACAGTGATGGTGGGGACAGAATGGTGGACAGTGATGTGGGGGACAGAATGGCGGCCAGTAATGAGGGGGACAGAATGGTGGACAGTGATGGTGGGGACAGAATGGTGGACAGTGATGGTGGGGACAGAATGACGGACAGTGATGGTATGGACAGAATGGCGGCCAGTAATGAGGGGGACAGAATGGTGGAAGTGATGGTGGGGACAGAATGGTGGAAGTGATGGTGGGGACAGAATGGTGGACAGTGATGGTGGGGACAGAATGGCGGACAGTGATGGTGGGGACAGAATGACGGACAGTGATGGTGGGGACAGAATGGCGGACAGTGATGAGGGGGACAGAATGGCGGACAGTGATGAGGGGGACAGAATGGTGGACAGTGATGAGGGGGACAGAATGGTGGACAGTGATGAGGAGGACAGAATGGCGGACAGTGATGGTGGGGACAGAATGGTGGAAGTGATGGTGGGGACAGAATGGTGGACAGTGATGGTGGGGACAGAATGGTGGAAGTGATGAGGGGGACAGAATGGTGGACAGTGATGGTGGGGACAGAATGGTGGACAGTGATGGTGGGGACAGAATGGTGGACAGTGATGAGGGGGACAGAATGGCAGACAGTGATGAGGGGGACAGAATGGAGGACAGTGATGATGGGGACAGAATGGTGGACAGTGATGAGGGGGACAGAATGGTGGACAGTGATGAGGAGGACAGAATGGCGGACAGTGATGGTGGGGACAGAATGACGGACAGTGATGGTGGGGACAGAATGGCGGACAGTGATGGTGGGGACAGAATGGTGGACAGTGATGAGGGGGACAGAATGGTGGAAGTGATGGTGGGGACAGAATGGTGGACAGTAATGAGGGGGACAGAATGGTGGACAGTGATGGTGGGGACAGAATGGTGGAAGTGATGGTGGGGACAGAATGGCGGACAGTGATGAGGGGGACAGAATGGTGGACAGTGATGAGGGGGACAGAATGGTGGACAGTGATGAGGGGGACAGAATGGTGGAAGTGATGGTGGGGACAGAATGGTGGACAGTGATGGTGGGGACAGAATGGCGGCCAGTAATGAGGGGGACAGAATGGTGGAAGTGATGGTGGGGACAGAATGGCGGACAGTGATGATGGGGACAGAATGGTGGAAGTGATGGTGGGGACAGAATGGTGGACAGTGATGGTGGGGACAGAATGGTGGAAGTGATGGTGGGGACAGAATGGTGGACAGTGATGATGGGGACAGAATGGTGGACAGTGATGATGGGGACAGAATGGCGGACAGTGATGGTGGGGACAGAATGGTGGACAGTGATGGTGGGGACAGAATGGTGGACAGTGATGGTGGGGACAGAATGGCGGACAGTGATGGTGGGGACAGAATGGTGGACAGTGATGAGGGGGACAGAATGGTGGACAGTGATGAGGGGGACAGAATGGTGGACAGTGATGAGGGGGACAGAATGGTGGAAGTGATGGTGGGGACAGAATGGTGGACAGTGATGGTGGGGACAGAATGGCGGCCAGTAATGAGGGGGACAGAATGGTGGAAGTGATGGTGGGGACAGAATGGCGGACAGTGATGATGGGGACAGAATGGTGGAAGTGATGGTGGGGACAGAATGGTGGACAGTGATGGTGGGGACAGAATGACGGACAGTGATGGTGGGGACAGAATGGCGGCCAGTAATGAGGGGGACAGAATGGTGGAAGTGATGGTGGGGACAGAATGGTGGACAGTGATGAGGGGGACAGAATGGCGGACAGTGATGGTGGGGACAGAATGGCGGCCAGTAATGAGGGGGACAGAATGGCAGAAGTGATGGTGGGGACGGAATGGTGGAAGTGATGGTGGGGACGGAATGGTGGAAGTGATGGTGGGGACAGAATGGCGGACAGTGATGGTGGGGACGGAATGGTGGAAGTGATGAGGGGGACAGAATGGTGGACAGTGATGGTGGGGACAGAATGGTGGACAGTGATGGTGGGGACAGAATGGTGGACAGTGATGAGGGGGACAGAATGGCGGACAGTGATGAGGGGGACAGAATGGCGGACAGTGATGAGGGGGACAGAATGGTGGACAGTGATGAGGGGGACAGAATGGCGGACAGTGATGAGGGGGACAGAATGGTGGACAGTGATGAGGGGGACAGAATGGTGGACAGTGATGGTGGGGACAGAATGGCGGACAGTGATGAGGGGGACAGAATGGTGGACAGTGATGGTGGGGACAGAATGGTGGACAGTGATGAGGGGGACAGAATGGTGGACAGTGATGGTGGGGACAGAATGGTGGACAGTGATGGTGGGGACAGAATGGTGGACAGTGATGAGGGGGACAGAATGGCGGACAGTGATGAGGGGGACAGAATGGCGGACAGTGATGAGGGGGACAGAATGGTGGACAGTGATGAGGGGGACAGAATGGCGGACAGTGATGAGGGGGACAGAATGGTGGACAGTGATGGTGGGGACAGAATGGTGGACAGTGATGGTGGGGACAGAATGGCGGACAGTGATGAGGGGGACAGAATGGTGGACAGTGATGGTGGGGACAGAATGGTGGAAGTGATGGTGGGGACAGAATGGCGGACAGTGATGAGGGGGACAGAATGGTGGACAGTGATGAGGGGGACAGAATGGTGGACAGTGATGGTGGGGACAGAATGGTGGAAGTGATGGTGGGGACAGAATGGCGGACAGTGATGAGGGGGACAGAATGACGGACAGTGATGGTGGGGACAGAATGGTGGACAGTGATGAGGGGGACAGAATGGCGGACAGTGATGGTGGGGACAGAATGACGGACAGTGATGGTGGGGACAGAATGACGGACAGTGATGGTGGGGACAGAATGGCGGCCAGTGATGAGGGGGACAGAATGGTGGAAGTGATGAGGGGGACAGAATCGTGGACAGTGATGAGGGGGACAGAATGGCGGACAGTGATGGTGGGGACAGAATGGTGGACAGTGATGAGAGGGACAGAATGGTGGAAGTGATGGTGGGGACAGAATGGCGGCCAGTGATGAGGGGGACAGAATGGTGAAAGTGATGGTGGGGACAGAATGGCAGACAGTGATGAGGGGGACAGAATGGTGGACAGTGATGAGGGGGACAGAATGGTTGAAGTGATGGTGGGGACAGAATGGTGGACAGTGATGGTGGGGACAGAATGGTGGACAGTGATGGTGGGGACAGAATGGTGGACAGTGATGGTGGACAGTGATGGTGGGGACAGAATGGTGGACAGTGATGGTGGACAGTGATGGTGGGGACAGAATGGTGGACAGTGATGGAGGGGAATGAATGGTTGACAGTGATGAGGGGGACAGAATGGTGGAAGTGATGGTGGGGACAGAATGGCGGCCAGTGATGAGGGGGACAGAATGGTGAAAGTGATGGTGGGGACAGAATGGCAGACAGTGATGAGGGGGACAGAATGGTGGACAGTGATGATGGGGACAGAATGGTGGACAGTGATGGTGGGGACAGAATGGTGGACAGTGATGAGGGGGACAGAATGGTGGACAGTGATGGTGGGGACAGAATGGTGGAAGTGATGGTGGGGACAGAATGGTGGACAGTGATGAGGGGGACAGAATGGCGGACAGTGATGAGGGGGACAGAATGGCGGACAGTGATGGTGGGGACAGAATGGCGGACAGTGATGGTGGGGACAGAATGGCGGACAGTGATGGTGGGGACAGAATGGCGGACAGTGATGGTGGGGACAGAATGGTGGACAGTGATGGTGGGGACAGAATGGTGGACAGTGATGGTGGGGACAGAATGGTGGAAGTGATGGTGGGGACAGAATGGCGGACAGTGATGGTGGGGACAGAATGGCGGACAGTGATGGTGGGGACAGAATGGTGGACAGTGATGGTGGGGACAGAATGGTGGACAGTGATGGTGGGGACAGAATGGTGGAAGTGATGGTGGGGACAGAATGACGGACAGTGATGGTGGGGACAGAATGGCGGACAGTGATGGTGGGGACAGAATGGCGGACAGTGATGGTGGGGACAGAATGGCGGACAGTGATGGTGGGGACAGAATGGTGGACAGTGATGGTGGGGACAGAATGGCGGACAGTGATGGTGGGGACAGAATGGTGGACAGTGATGGTGGGGACAGAATGGTGGACAGTGATGGTGGGGACAGAATGGTGGAAGTGATGGTGGGGACAGAATGACGGACAGTGATGGTGGGGACAGAATGGTGGACAGTGATGGTGGGGACAGAATGACGGACAGTGATGGTGGGGACAGAATGGTGGACAGTGATGTGGGGGACAGAATGGCGGACAGTGATGGTGGGGACAGAATGACGGACAGTGATGGTGGGGACAGAATGGCGGACAGTGATGAGGGGGACAGAATGGCGGACAGTGATGAGGGGGACAGAATGGTGGACAGTGATGAGGGGGACAGAATGGTGGAAGTGATGGTGGGGACAGAATGGCAGACAGTGATGAGGGGGACAGAATGGTGGACAGTGATGGTGGGGACAGAATGGTGGACAGTGATGAGGGGGACAGAATGGCGGACAGTGATGAGGGGGACAGAATGGTGGACAGTGATGAGGGGGACAGAATGGTGGACAGTGATGAGGAGGACAGAATGGCGGACAGTGATGGTGGGGACAGAATGGCGGACAGTGATGGTGGGGACAGAATGGTGGAAGTGATGAGGGGGACAGAATGGTGGACAGTGATGGTGGGGACAGAATGGTGGACAGTGATGAGGGGGACAGAATTGTGGACAGTGATGGTGGGGACAGAATGGTGGACAGTGATGAGGGGGACAGAATGGTGGACAGTGATGAGGGGGACAGAATGGTGGAAGTGATGGTGGGGACAGAATGGTGGACAGTAATGAGGGGGACAGAATGGTGGACAGTGATGGTGGGGACAGAATGGTGGACAGTGATGGTGGGGACAGAATGGTGGACAGTGATGGTGGGGACAGAATGGTGGACAGTGATGGTGGGGACAGAATGGTGGACAGTGATGGTGGGGACAGAATGACGGACAGTGATGGTGGGGACAGAATGGCGGCCAGTAATGAGGGGGACAGAATGGTGGACAGTGATGGTGGGGACAGAATGGTGGACAGTGATGAGGGGGACAGAATGGCGGACAGTGATGAGGGGGACAGAATGGCGGACAGTGATGGTGGGGACAGAATGGCGGACAGTGATGGTGGGGACAGAATGGCGGACAGTGATGGTGGGGACAGAATGGCGGACAGTGATGGTGGGGACAGAATGGTGGACAGTGATGGTGGGGACAGAATGGTGGACAGTGATGGTGGGGACAGAATGGTGGAAGTGATGGTGGGGACAGAATGACGGACAGTGATGGTGGGGACAGAATGGTGGACAGTGATGGTGGGGACAGAATGACGGACAGTGATGGTGGGGACAGAATGGTGGACAGTGATGTGGGGGACAGAATGGCGGACAGTGATGGTGGGGACAGAATGACGGACAGTGATGGTGGGGACAGAATGGCGGACAGTGATGAGGGGGACAGAATGGCGGACAGTGATGAGGGGGACAGAATGGTGGACAGTGATGAGGGGGACAGAATGGTGGAAGTGATGGTGGGGACAGAATGGCAGACAGTGATGAGGGGGACAGAATGGTGGACAGTGATGGTGGGGACAGAATGGTGGACAGTGATGAGGGGGACAGAATGGCGGACAGTGATGAGGGGGACAGAATGGTGGACAGTGATGAGGGGGACAGAATGGTGGACAGTGATGAGGAGGACAGAATGGCGGACAGTGATGGTGGGGACAGAATGACGGACAGTGATGGTGGGGACAGAATGGCGGACAGTGATGGTGGGGACAGAATGGTGGAAGTGATGAGGGGGACAGAATGGTGGACAGTGATGGTGGGGACAGAATGGTGGACAGTGATGAGGGGGACAGAATGGTGGACAGTGATGGTGGGGACAGAATGGTGGACAGTGATGAGGGGGACAGAATGGTGGACAGTGATGAGGGGGACAGAATGGTGGAAGTGATGGTGGGGACAGAATGGTGGACAGTAATGAGGGGGACAGAATGGTGGACAGTGATGGTGGGGACAGAATGGTGGAAGTGATGGTGGGGACAGAATGGTGGACAGTGATGGTGGGGACAGAATGGTGGACAGTGATGGTGGGGACAGAATGACGGACAGTGATGGTGGGGACAGAATGGCGGCCAGTAATGAGGGGGACAGAATGGTGGACAGTGATGGTGGGGACAGAATGGTGGACAGTGATGTGGGGGACAGAATGGCGGACAGTGATGAGGGGGACAGAATGGTGGAAGTGATGGTGGGGACAGAATGGCGGAAGTGATGGTGGGGACAGAATGGCGGAGAGTGATGGTGGGGACAGAATGGCGGCCAGTAATGAGGGGGACAGAATGGTTGACAGTGATGGTGGGGACAGAATGGTGGACAGTGATGAGGGGGACAGAATGGTGGACAGTGATGAGGGGGACAGAATGGTGGCCAGTGATGAGGGGGACAGAATGGCGGACAGTGATGGTGGGGACAGAATGACGGACAGTGATGGTGGGGATAGAATGGCGGCCAGTAATGAGGGGGACAGAATGGCAGAAGTGATGGTGGGGACGGAATGGTGGAAGTGATGGTGGGGACAGAATGGTGGACAGTGATGGTGGGGACGGAATGGTGGAAGTGATGGTGGGGACAAAATGGTGGACAGTGATGGTGGGGATAGAATGGCGGCCAGTAATGAGGGGGACAGAATGGCAGAAGTGATGGTGGGGACGGAATGGTGGAAGTGATGGTGGGGACAGAATGGTGGACAGTGATGAGGGGGACAGAATGGTGGACAGTGATGGTGGGGACAGAATGGCGGACAGTGATGGTGGGGACAGAATGGTGGACAGTGATGAGGGGGACAGAATGGTGGACAGTGATGAGGGGGACAGAATGGTGGACAGTGATGAGGGGGACAGAATGGTGGACAGTGATGGTGGGGACAGAATGGCAGAAGTGATGGTGGGGACGGAATGGTGGAAGTGATGGTGGGGACAGAATGGTGGACAGTGATGAGGGGGACAGAATGGTGGACAGTGATGGTGGGGACAGAATGGCAGAAGTGATGGTGGGGACAGAATGGTGGACAGTGATGGTGGGGACAGAATGGTGGACAGTGATGAGGGGGACAGAATGGCGGACAGTGATGGTGGGGACAGAATGGTGGACAGTGATGAGGGGGACAGAATGGTGGACAGTGATGAGGGGGACGGAATGGTGGAAGTGATGGTGGGGACAGAATGGTGGACAGTGATGGTGGAGACAGAATGGTGGACAGTGATGGTGGGGACAGAATGGCGGACAGTGATGAGGGGGACGGAATGGTGGAAGTGATGGTGGGGACAGAATGGTGGACAGTGATGGTGGAGACAGAATGGTGGACAGTGATGGTGGGGACAGAATGGTGGACAGTGATGAGGGGGACAGAATGGTGGACAGTGATGGTGGGGACAGAATGGTGGACAGTGATGGTGGGGACAGAATGGTGGACAGTGATGGTGGGGACAGAATGGTGGACAGTGATGGTGGGGACAGAATGGTGGACTGTGATGGTGGGGACAGAATGGCGGCCAGTAATGAGGGGGACAGAATGGCAGAAGTGATGGTGGGGACGGAATGGTGGAAGTGATGGTGGGGACGGAATGGTGGAAGTGATGGTGGGGACAGAATGGCGGACAGTGATGGTGGGGACGGAATGGTGGAAGTGATGGTGGGGACAGAATGGTGGACAGTGATGAGGGGGACAGAATGGTGGACAGTGATGGTGTGGACAGAATGGCGGACAGTGATGAGGGGGACAGAATGGTGGACAGTGATGAGGGGGACAGAATGGCGGACAGTGATGGTGTGGACAGAATGGCGGACAGTGATGAGGGGGACAGAATGGTGGACAGTGATGGTGGGGACAGAATGGTGGACAGTGATGGTGTGGACAGAATGGCGGACAGTGATGAGGGGGACAGAATGGTGGACAGTGATGAGGGGGACAGAATGGCGGACAGTGATGGTGGGGACAGAATGGTGGACAGTGATGTGGGGGACAGAATGGTGGACAGTGATGGTGGGGACAGAATGGTGGACAGTGATGGTGGGGACAGAATGGTGGACAGTGATGAGGGGGACAGAATGGTGGAAGTGATGAGGGGGACAGAATGGCGGACAGTGATGGTGGGGACAGAATGGTGGACAGTGATGTGGGGGACAGAATGGTGGCCAGTGATGAGGGGGACAGAATGGTGGACAGTGATGGTGGGGACAGAATGGTGGACAGTGATGGTGGGGACAGAATGGTGGACAGTGATGGTGGGGACAGAATGGTGGACAGTGATGGTGGGGACAGAATGGCGGCCAGTGATGAGGGGGACAGAATGGCGGAAGTGATGGTGGGGACAGAATGACGGACAGTGATGGTGGGGACAGAATGGCGGACAGTGATGAGGGGGACAGAATGGTGGAAGTGATGGTGGGGACAGAATGGCGGCCAGTGATGAGGGGGACAGAATGGTGGACAGTGATGGTGGGGACAGAATGGTGGACAGTGATGGTGGGGACAGAATGGCGGACAGTGATGAGGGGGACAGAATGGTGGACAGTGATGGTGGGGACAGAATGGCGGACAGTGATGAGGGGGACAGAATGACGGACAGTGATGGTGGGGACAGAATGGTGGACAGTGATGGTGGGGACAGAATGACGGACAGTGATGGTGGGGACAGAATGGCGGCCAGTGATGAGGGGGACAGAATGGTGGAAGTGATGGTGGGGACAGAATGGTGGACAGTAATGAGGGGGACAGAATGGTGGACAGTGATGGTGGGGACAGAATGGTGGAAGTGATGGTGGGGACAGAATGGTGGACAGTGATGAGGGGGACAGAATGGTGGACAGTGATGATGGGGACAGAATGGCGGACAGTGATGGTGGGGACAGAATGGCAGACAGTGATGAGGGGGACAGAATGGTGGACAGTGATGAGGGGGACAGAATGGTGGACAGTGATGCTGGGGACAGAATGGTGGACAGTGATGAGGGGGACAGAATGGTGGAAGTGATGGTGGGGACAGAATGGTGGACAGTGATGGTGGGGACAGAATGGTGGACAGTGATGAGGGGGACAGAATGGCGGACAGTGATGAGGGGGACAGAATGGCGGACAGTGATGAGGGGGACAGAATGGTGGACAGTGATGAGGGGGACAGAATGGTGGACAGTGATGAGGAGGACAGAATGGCGGACAGTGATGGTGGGGACAGAATGGCGGACAGTGATGGTGGGGACAGAATGGTGGACAGTGATGAGGGGGACAGAATGGTGGACAGTGATGAGGGGGACAGAATGGTGGAAGTGATGGTGGGGACAGAATGGTGGAAGTGATGGTGGGGACAGAATGGTGGACAGTGATGAGGGGGACAGAATGGTGGACAGTGATGTGGGGGACAGAATGGCGGCCAGTAATGAGGGGGACAGAATGGTGGAAGTGATGGTGGGGACAGAATGGCGGACAGTGATGATGGGGACAGAATGGTGGAAGTGATGAGGGGGACAGAATGGCGGACAGTGATGGTGGGGACAGAATGGCGGAAGTGATGGTGGGGACAGAATGGCGGACAGTGATGGTGGGGACAGAATGGCGGCCAGTAATGAGGGGGACAGAATGGCGGCCAGTAATGAGGGGGACAGAATGGTGGAAGTGATGGTGGGGACAGAATGGTGGACAGTGATGGTGGGGACAGAATGGTGGAAGTGATGGTGGGGACAGAATGGTGGACAGTGATGGTGGGGACAGAATGGTGGACAGTGATGGTGGGGACAGAATGGCGGACAGTGATGGTGGGGACAGAATGGTGGACAGTGATGGTGGGGACAGAATGACGGACAGTGATGATGGGGACAGAATGGTGGACAGTGATGGTGGGGACAGAATGGCAGACAGTGATGGTGGGGACAGAATGGTGGACAGTGATGTGGGGGACAGAATGGTGGCCAGTGATGAGGGGGACAGAATGGTGGACAGTGATGAGTGGGACAGAATGGCGGACAGTGATGAGGGTGACAGAATGGCGGCCAGTGATGAGGGGGACAGAATGGCGGACAGTGATGAGGGTGACAGAATGGCGGCCAGTGATGAGGGGGACAGAATGGCGGACAGTGATGATGGGGACAGAATGGTGGACAGTGATGGTGGGGACAGAATGACGGACAGTGATGAGGGGGACAGAATGGTGGACAGTGATGGTGGGGACAGAATGGTGGACAGTGATGAGGGGGACAGAATGGTGGAAGTGATGGTGGGGACAGAATGACGGAAGTGATGGTGGGGACAGAATGGTGGACAGTGATGTGGGGGACAGAATGGTGGAAGTGATGGTGGGGACAGAATGGCGGACAGTGATGGTGGGGACAGAATGGTGGACAGTGATGTGGGGGACAGAATGACGGACAGTGATGAGGGGGACAGAATGGTGGACAGTGATGGTGGGGACAGAATGACGGAAGTGATGGTGGGGACAGAATGGTGGACAGTGATGTGGGGGACAGAATGGTGGAAGTGATGGTGGGGACAGAATGGTGGACAGTGATGGTGGGGACAGAATGGCGGACAGTGATGGTGAGGACAGAATGGTGGACAGTGATGGTGGGGACAGAATGGTGGACAGTGATGGTGGGGACAGAATGGCGGACAGTGATGAGGGGGACAGAATGGTGGACAGTGATGGTGGGGACAGAATGGTGGACAGTGATGAGGGGGACAGAATGGTGGAAGTGATGGTGGGGACAGAATGACGGACAGTGATGATGGGGACAGAATGGTTGAAGTAATGGTGGGGACAGAATGGTGGACAGTGATGGTGGGGACAGAATGGTGGACAGTGATGGTGGGGACAGAATGGTGGACAGTGATGGTGGGGACAGAATGGCGGACAGTGATGATGGGGACAGAATGGTGGACAGTGATGGTGGGGACAGAATGGCGGACAGTGATGATGGGGACAGAATGGTGGACAGTGATGGTGGGGACAGAATGGCGGACAGTGATGAGGGGGACAGAATGGTGGACAGTGATGAGGGGGACAGAATGGTGGACAGTGATGATGAGGACAGAATGGTGGACAGTGATGAGGGGGACAGAATGGCGGCCAGTGATGAGGGGGACAGAATGGTGGTCAGTGATGGTGGGGACAGAATGACGGACAGTGATGGTGGGGACAGAATGGTGGACAGTGATGGTGGGGATAGAATGGTGGACAGTGATGGTGGGGACAGAATGGTGGACAGTGATGGTGGGGACAGAATGGTGGAAGTGATGAGGGGGACAGAATGGCGGCCAGTGATGAGGGGGACAGAATGGTGGTCAGTGATGGTGGGGACAGAATGGCGGACAGTGATGGTGGGGACAGAATGGTGGACAGTGATGAGGGGGACAGAATGGTGGACAGTGATGGTGGGGACAGAATGGTGGAAGTGATGAGGGGGACAGAATGGTGGACAGTGATGGTGGGGAATGAATGGTGGACAGTAATGAGGGGGACAGAATGGTGGACAGTGATGGTGGGGAATGAATGGTGGACAGTAATGAGGGGGACAGAATGGTGGACAGTGATGAGGGTTACAGAATGGTGGACAGTGATGGTGGGGAATGAATGGTGGACAGTAATGAGGGGGACAGAATGGTGGACAGTGATGAGGGGGACAGAATGGTGGACAGTGATGTGGGGGACAGAATGGCGGAAGTGATGGTGGGGACAGAATGGTGGACAGTGATGGTGGGGACAGAATGGTGGACAGTGATGGTGGGGACAGAATGGTGGACAGTGATGGTGGGGACAGAATGGTGGAAGTGATGAGGGGGACAGAATGGTGGACAGTGATGGTGGGGAATGAATGGTGGACAGTAATGAGGGGGACAGAATGGTGGACAGTGATGGTGGGGACAGAATGGCGGACAGTGATGGTGGGGACAGAATGGCGGACAGTGATGGTGGGGACAGAATGGTGGACAGTGATGAGGGGGACAGAATGGTGGACAGTGATGGTGGGGACAGAATGGTGGACAGTGATGGTGGGGACAGAATGGTGGAAGTGATGAGGGGGACAGAATGGTGGACAGTGATGGTGGGGAATGAATGGTGGACAGTAATGAGGGGGACAGAATGGTGGACAGTGATGAGGGGGACAGAATGGTGGACAGTGATGGTGGGGAATGAATGGTGGACAGTAATGAGGGGGACAGAATGGTGGACAGTGATGAGGGTTACAGAATGGTGGACAGTGATGGTGGGGAATGAATGGTGGACAGTAATGAGGGGGACAGAATGGTGGACAGTGATGAGGGGGACAGAATGGTGGACAGTGATGTGGGGGACAGAATGGCGGAAGTGATGGTGGGGACAGAATGGTGGACAGTGATGGTGGGGACAGAATGGTGGACAGTGATGGTGGGGACAGAATGGTGGACAGTGATGGTGGGGACAGAATGGTGGAAGTGATGAGGGGGACAGAATGGTGGACAGTGATGGTGGGGAATGAATGGTGGACAGTAATGAGGGGGACAGAATGGTGGACAGTGATGAGGGGGACAGAATGGTGGACAGTGATGGTGGGGAATGAATGGTGGACAGTAATGAGGGGGACAGAATGGTGGACAGTGATGAGGGGGACAGAATGGTGGACAGTGATGGTGGGGAATGAATGGTGGACAGTAATGAGGGGGACAGAATGGTGGACAGTGATGAGGGGGACAGAATGGTGGACAGTGATGTGGGGGACAGAATGGCGGACAGTGATGGTGGGGACAGAATGGTGGAAGTGATGGTGGGGACAGAATGGTGGAAGTGATGGTGGGGACAGAATGGCGGACAGTGATGGTGGGGACAGAATGGTGGACAGTGATGAGGGGGACAGAATTGTGGAAGTGATGGTGGGAACAGAATGGTGGACAGTGATGGTGGGGACAGAATTGTGGAAGTGATGAGGGGGACAGAATGGTGGACAGTGATGGTGGGGAATGAATGGTGGACAGTAATGAGGGGGACAGAATGGTGGACAGTGATGAGGGGGACAGAATGGTGGACAGTGATGGTGGGGAATGAATGGTGGACAGTAATGTGGGGACAGAATGGCAGACAGTGATGAGGGGGACAGAATGGTGGAAGTGATGAGGGGGACAGAATGGTGGACAGTGATGTGGGGGACAGAATGGTGGACAGTGATGAGGGGGACAGAATGGTGGACAGTGATGGTGGGGAATGAATGGTGGACAGTAATGAGGGGGACAGAATGGTGGACAGTGATGAGGGGGACAGAATGGTGGACAGTGATGTGGGGGACAGAATGGCGGACAGTGATGAGGGGGACAGAATGGCCGAAGTGATGGTGGGGACAGAATGGCGGACAGTGATGGTGGGGACAGAATGGTGGACAGTGATGGTGGGGACAGAATGGTGGAAGTGATGGTGGGGACAGAATGGTGGACAGTGATGAGGGGGACAGAATGGCGGCCAGTGATGGTGGGGACAGAATGGTGGACAGTGATGAGGGGGACAGAATGGTGGAAGTGATGGTGGGGACAGAATGGCGGACAGTGATGGTGGGGACAGAATGGTGGACAGTGATGGTGGGGACAGAATGGTGGAAGTGATGTTGGGGACAGAATGGTGGACAGTGATGGTGGGGACAGAATGGTGGAAGTGATGGTGGGGACAGAATGGTGGACAGTGATGAGGGGGACAGAATGGCGGCCAGTGATGAGGGGGACAGAATGGTGGAAGTGATGGTGGGAACAGAATGGCGGACAGTGATGAGGGGGACAGAATGGCGGACAGTGATGGTGGGGACAGAATGACGGACAGTGATGGTGGGAACAGAATGGCGGACAGTGATGAGGGGGACAGAATGGTGGAAGTGATGAGGGGGACAGAATGGTGGACAGTGATGAGGGGGACAGAATGGTGGACAGTGATGGTGGGGACAGAATGGTGGACAGTGATGGTGGGGACAGAATGGTGGACAGTGATGGTGGGGACAGAATGGCGGACAGTGATGGTGGGGACAGAATGACGGACAGTGATGGTGGGGACAGAATGGTGGACAGTGATGGTGGGGACAGAATGGTGGACAGTGATGGTGGGGACAGAATGGTGGACAGTGATGAGGGGGACGGAATGGTGGACAGTAATGGTGGGGACAGAATGACGGACAGTGATGGTGGGGACAGAATGGTGGAAGTGATGGTGGGGACAGAATGGTGGAAGTGATGGTGGGGACAGAATGGTGGACAGTGATGGTGGGGACAGAATGGTGGACAGTGATGTGGGGGACAGAATGGCGGACAGTGATGGTGGGGACAGAATGGTGGACAGTGATGGTGGGGACAGAATGGTGGAAGTGATGGTGGGGACAGAATGGTGGAAGTGATGGTGGGGACAGAATGGTGGACAGTGATGTGGGGGACAGAATGGTGGACAGTGATGGTGGGGACAGAATGGCGGACAGTGATGGTGGGGACAGAATGGTGGAAGTGATGGTGGGGACAGAATGGTGGACAGTGATGTGGGGGACAGAATGGCGGACAGTGATGGTGGGGACAGAATGGTGGACAGTGATGGTGGGGACAGAATGGTGGAAGTGATGGTGGGGACAGAATGGCGGACAGTGATGGAGGGGGACAGAATGGCGGACAGTGATGGTGGGGACAGAATGACGGACAGTGATGGTGGGGACAGAATGGTGGACAGTGATGGTGGGGACAGAATGGTGGACAGTGATGGTGGGGACAGAATGGTGGACAGTGATGAGGGGGACAGAATGGTGGACAGTGATGGTGGGGACAGAATGGTGGACAGTGATGGTGGGGACAGAATGGTGGACAGTGATGGTGGGGACAGAATGGTGGACAGTGATGGTGGGGACAGAATGGTGGACAGTGATGGTGGGGACAGAATGGTGGAAGTGATGGTGGGGACAGAATGGTGGACAGTGATGGTGGGGACAGAATGGTGGACAGTGATGGTGGCGACAGAATGGTGGACAGTGATGGTGGGGACAGAATGGTGGACAGTGATGGTGGACAGTGATGAGGGGGACAGAATGGCGGACAGTGATGGTGGGGACAGAATGGCGGACAGTAATGTGGGGGACAGAATGGCGGACAGTGATGGTGGGGACAGAATGGCGGACAGTGATGAGGGGGACAGAATGGCGGACAGTGATGGTGGGGACAGAATGGTGGACAGTGATGGTGGGGACAGAATGGTGGACAGTGATGGTGGGGACAGAATGGTGGACAGTGATGGTGGACAGTGATGATGGGGACAGAATGGTGGACAGTGATGGTGGGGACAGAATGGCGGACAGTAATGTGGGGGACAGAATGGCGGACAGTGATGGTGGGGACAGAATGGCGGACAGTGATGAGGGGGACAGAATGGCGGACAGTGATGGTGGGGACAGAATGGTGGACAGTGATGAGGGGGACAGAATGGTGGACAGTGATGGTGGGGACAGAATGGCGGACAGTGATGAGGGGGACAGAATGGCGGACAGTGATGGTGGGGACAGAATGGTGGACAGTAATGTGGGGGACAGAATGGCAGACATAATGCTGACATGTCAACAGACATGAAAACTGAGGTAAACTGATGTCTCTGCAAGTGAAATCTGCACCGTTTTTCCATCAGTTTTCAGGCACGTATGGTGTGAACGAGCCCTTTCTGTCACTGATGATGTCAGTGTCAGTTAGTCAATTCCCACCCAGTGTCAGTTAGTGTCAGATTTCACACCGCACTATCACAGTCCTATTATAATTTGCTGATCACTACCATTACTAATATAAAAAATAAAACAAATTCCATTATATAGACCATCATTTGTAGAAATTATACCTTTCACACAAACCAATCAATATACACTTATTATGATTTTTTTTTTACCAAAGACATGGAACAGAATACATTTTGGCCTCAAATTATAATGGGGCGTACACACTGTCGGACTTTTCGACTGGACTAGTCTGACGGACGCTGACGGACCGAATCCGGCGGACAATCCGACCGCGTGTGGCCTGTGTCGGACTTCCGATGGACCGTTTCGGTCGGAAATCCGACGTACTTTAGATTTGAAGCCTGCTTCAAATCTTTACATCGTAACTCTGCCGTACTCAGTTCCTGACGGAAAGCCCGTTCTTCTGTATGCTGATCCGACGGACCAGATACGACGCAAGGGCAGGGTACTGCATCTCGCACTCGCTGCATTAGGAAAAACACATTTTCCTATTGCGGCGAGCGCGGGGCGTACCAGGCCCTTAGGTCTAGTATGGATTTTAAGGGGAACCCCCTACGCTGAAAAAACGGCGTGGGGTCCCCCCAAAATCCATACCAGACCCCGATCCGAGCACGCAGCCCGGCCGGTCAGGAAAGGGGGTGGGGACGAGCGAGCGCCCTGCGGCCCACCCCCACCCCAAAGCACCTTGTCCCCATGTTGATGAGGACAAGGGCCTCTTCCCGACAACCCTGGCTGTTGGTTGTCGGGGTCTGCAGGCGAGGGGCTTATTGGAATCCGGGAGCCCCCTTTAATAAGGGGGCCCCCAGATCCCGGCCCCCCACCCTATGTGATTGAGTATGGGGTACATTGTACCCCTACCCATTCACCTAGGGAAAGTGTCAATAAAAAAAACACACTGCACAGGTTTTTAAAGTAATTTATTAGACAGCTCCAGAGTCTTCTTCCAGCTTCAGGGGTCTCTCTGGTTCTTCTGCGCGCTCTCCGGGTTTTCTGCCGGGCTCCTCTGCTATCTTCTGCTCTTTTGCCACTCTTTTGTTAGCAGGGGCCCGGACTTCTGCCTTCTGCCTTCTTCCTTCTTCCTTCTCCTCTTCTCTTCTTTTTTTCTTCTCTTCTTCCGATGTTGACACGACGCTCTCTCTGGCTGGAATGCTCTCTGAGCGCTCCGATGTGACTTGGATAGGCGGTGACCCCGCCCCCTTATGCCATCACAGTCCCTGGGCATGCTGGGACTGTGATGTTTTAGGGGGCATGGTCACCGGTGATGTTGACCACGCCCCCTTATGACGTCACAGTCCCAGCATGCCCAGGGACTGTGACGGCATAAGAGGGCGGGGTCACCGCCTATATAAGTTACATCGGAGCGCTCAGAGAGCATACCAGCCAGATAGAGCGTCGTGTCAACATCGGAAGAAGAGAAAAAGAGAAGAAGAGAAGAAAAGAAGAAGAGAGGAAGGAAGAGGGAAGAAGGGAGAAGTCCGGGCCCCTGCTAACAAAAGAGCGGCAAAAGAGCAGAACATAGCGGAGGAGCCCGGCAGAAGATCTGGAGAGCACAGAGAAGAACCGGAGAGACCCCTGAAGCCGGAAGAAGACCCCGGAGCTGTCTAATAAATTACTTTAAAAACCTGTGTAGTGTGTTTTTTTATTGACACTTTTTCCCTAGGTGAATGGGTAGGGGTATGATGTACCCCATACTCATTCACATAGGGTGGGGCCGGGGTCTTGCCGAGAATGTTCCCTCGGCGGATAAGTTCCCCCCCTGTACTGCGCAGGCGCAGCGCCTGCGCAGTACGGACTACTGTCAGCCGCCGGAGATAGCCGAAGCTCAAACGCTTCAATCAGCTGTACACGGCGCCTGCGCTCTGGGTCCAGGTTCCTTCCCCACCATCCAAGTGGACCTAGAGGGGGAATCTAAAAGAGCCAAGCGAAGCGAGGCCGTGCCCGAAGCGTGGTGAGCGAAGCGTGGCGAGCGGCCCTCTTACAGACGCCGTGTACAGCTGATTTTCAGCTATTCCGCTTTGGCTATTTCCGCCGGATCCTACTGCGCAGGCGCAGCGCCTGCGCAGTAGAGGGGGGAACTTAGCCGCCGAGCGGAACTTTCTCGGCAGAACACCGGCCCCCCACCCTATGTGAATGATCTAGGGGGCCTCCTTATTAAAGGGGGCTCCCGGATTCCGATAAGCCCCCCGCCCGCAGACCCCGACAACCAACTGCCAGGGTTGTCGGGAAGAGGCCCTTGTCCTCATAAACATGGGCACAAGGTGCTTTGGGGTGGGGGGGCCGCAGGGCGCCCCCCTCCCCCAAAGCACCCACCCCCCCATGTTGAGGGCATGCGGCCTGGTACAGTTCAGGAGGGGGGGGCGCTCGCTCGTCCCCACCCCCTTTCCTGACAGGCCGGCTGCGTGCTCGGATCGGGGTCTGGTATTGATTTTGGGGGCACCCCACGCCGTTTTTTCACCGTAGGGGGTTCCCCTTAAAATCCATACCAGACCTAAGGGCCTGGCATGCCCCACGACGGGGCTCGCAAGGTGTCAATCTCGCCGATAAAAGCGGTGAGATTGACTTCCTTTTCTAGTCCCGTCGTACCCGAGTCACGTTCAAAATGAACGGACTTGGCCGTGTGTGGGCAAGTCCGTTCATTCTGAAAGTCGGCCGTAATTCCGGCGAAAGTCCATTGGGAAGTTAGTCTGCCGGAAAGTGTGTAGGCAAGTCCGTCCGTTCAGAAAGTCCGGCGGTAGTCCGCCGGACGTCTGGCAGCAAGTACTTCGGACCTACAGTACCTGACCGCGAGATTGTGTTTCCAGCGCGATACCATCGCGCTGGTTCTCGGCGACAGGGTACTGTGCATGTCGCGCTGGCTCACTCATCGGGAAAGGAAAACTTTGTTTTCCTTCCCCGATGAGTGACAGGCAGTGCTGACAGCTGTCTGGTATGAATCCTAAGGCGGGAACACCGCGCCAAATTTTAAATGAAAAAAACGGCGTGGGTTCCCCCCCTAGGGGCATACCAGGCCCTTAGGTCTGGCATGGATTGCAAGGGGATCCCCCTACGCCAAAAAATTGGCGTAGGGGTCCCCCCAAAATCCATACCAGACCCTTATCCGAGCACGCAGCCCGGCCGGCCAGGAAAGGGGGTGGGGACGAGCGAGCGCCCCCCCTCCTGAGCCGTACCAGGCCGCATGCCCTCAACATGGGGGGGTGGGTGCCTTGGGGGAGGGGGGCGCCCTGCGGGCCCCCCCCCACCCCAAAGCACCTTGTCCCCATGTTGATGAGGACAAGGGCCTCTTCCCGACAACCCTGGCCGTTGGTTGTCGGGGTCTGCGGGCGGGGGGCTTATCGGAATCCGGGAGCCCCCTTTAATAAAGGGGCCCCCAGATCCCGGCCCCCCACCCTGTGTGAATGAGTTTGGGGTACATGGTACCCCTACCCATTCACCTAGGGAAAAGTGTCAATATATAAAAAACACAGTACACAGGTTTTAGGAGTAATTTATTAGTCAGCTCCGGGGTCTTCTTCCAACTTCGGGGGGTCTCCTTCCGACTTCTCCCGGTGTTCGGCCTCTTCTCCGGGCCCCGCCGCTATCTTCTTCCAGCTCTATTGCCAGCGAGGGGCCCGGTCTGCTGCCGCTGTCTTGCCGCCGCTGTCTCGCCGCCGCTGTCTTGTCACCGCTGTCTCTTCTTCTCTTCTTCCCCGATGTTGACATGACGCTCTCTCCGGCTCGAATGCTGTGTGCGAGCTGCGGAGCCATTTATATAGGCGGTGACCCCGCCCCCTTACGACATCATGGTCCCAGCATGCGCAGGGACTCTGGGGTCACGCCCCCTTATGACGCTAGAGTCCCTGCACATGCTGGGACCATGACGTCGTAACGGGGCGGGGTCACCGCCTATATAAATGGCTCCGCAGCTCGCACACAGCATTCGAGCCGGAGAGAGCGTCGTGTCAACATCGGGGAAGAAGAGAAGAATAGACAGCGGCGGCGAGACAGCGGCGGCAAGACAGCGGCAGCAGACTGGGCCCCTCGCTGGCAATAGAGCTGGAAGAAGATAGCAGCGGGGCCCGGAGAAGAGGCCGAACACCGGGAGAAGTCGGAAGGAGACCCCCCGGAGTTGAAAGAAGACCCCGGAGCTGACTAATAAATTACTCTCAAAACCTGTGTACTGTGTTTTTTTTATATTGACACTTTTCCCTAGGTGAATGGGTAGTGGTACCATGTACCCCAAACTCATTCACACAGGGTGGGGGGCCGGGATCTGGGGGCCCCCTTATTAAAGGGGGCTCCCGGATTCCGATAAGCCCCCCGCCCGCAGACCCAGACAACCAAT
The DNA here is from genome assembly GCF_042186555.1 of Aquarana catesbeiana. Lineage (NCBI taxonomy): Eukaryota > Metazoa > Chordata > Amphibia > Anura > Ranidae > Aquarana > Aquarana catesbeiana. The sequence continues at coordinate 370,089 of NW_027362669.1, read as the reverse complement.
GGCCAGGGTTGTCGGGAAGAGGCCCTTGTCCTCATCAACATGGGGACAAGGTGCTTTGGGGGAGGGGGGCACCCACCACCCATGTTGAGGGCATGCGGCTCAGGAGGGGGGGCGCTCGCTCGTCCCCACCCCCTTTCCTGACCGGCCGGGCTGCGTGCTCGGATAAGGGTCTGGTATGGATTGGGGGGGACCCCCACGCCAATTTTTCGGCGTAGGGGGTTCCCCTTACAATCCATGCCAGACCTAAGGGCCTGGTATGCCCCTGGGGGGGAACCCACGCCGTTTTTTTCATTTAAAATTTGGCGCGGTGTTCCCGCCTCAGGATTCATACCAGACAGCTGTCAGCACTGCCTGTCACTCATCGCGGAAGGAAAACAAAGTTTTCCTTTCGCGATGAGTGAACCATCTCGGCGCTGGCTCCTGCGTCGGGGCTCGCAGGTGACAAATCTCGCCGAGAAATGCGGCGAGATTGACACAATCTCGCGGTCACCTACTGTAGTTTCCCAGAAAGTCCGACCGTGTGTACGTCCCATAAATCATTTGTTTTGAATATGTTTTAGAACAGAAAGTAAAAAGTATGTGTTTTTATTGGTATTTTTCGTTTATAGCACAAAAAAAATCCAGAGGTGATCAAATACCACCAAAAGAAAGCTCTATTAGTGTGAAAAAAAGATATAAATGTGATTTGTGTACAGTGTCACATGACCGAGCAATTACTAGTTAAAGTAGCGCAATGCTGAATAGCAAAGAATGTCCCGGCCATAAAGGGGGTAAAACCTTCTGGGGGTGAAGGAGTAATGTATATGTACTTGTCATGTGATTGGATAATTTATGGCAGAATGTGAAGATGAATTGACCAATGATAATTCCAGTCTAAATCCTTATCTGGATGTGCCTACCGTATATAAAGTGCTGTGTAAAGCCTAGAGGACGGAGATGGATCTCATTCCTTCACCTCCCCACGTCTTATCTTCTGTGGACAATAATGTCTTCTCTGATGGAAGACCATCTGCATGCTGATTCCGGGATTTACTGAGAAAATCAACAAATCCCTTTATATTTTTGGCTCCTTTGACACGGATTGCAGAAATTCAAAAGCAAGTTGCAGAATCCTCTGACGGGGCAAAAAACGTGAGTAAAGGTTTATTTCCAACTAAAATTTCTGTCTGAAGATTTTCTCTGCCCGGGGAATGCAGATCTGGTTTGTGGCCGATGATGACGCCATTTTAAAAAGAACCAAATTGAAGGGATGGCGGTAGTCTGGCTCTGATGTGGTTGTCTCTTTATGTTCTACTAAATTGTGTATGAAACTGGCTTGTGGTTTTGGCAGGAAATGGCACAGCTAGGGTGTTGTGTGAGTGAGAAGAAGGAAGTGTGGTAACCCGTTCTATCTTTGTGTGTGAGTAAGAAGAAGGAAGTGTGGTAACCCGTTCTATCTTTGTGTGTGAGTGAGAAGAAGGAAGTGTGGTGACCCGTTCTATCTTTGTGTGTGAGTGAGAAGAAGGAAGTGTGGTGACCCGTTCTATCTTTGTGTGTGAGTGAGAAGAAGGAAGTGTGGTGACCCGTTCTATCTTTGTGTGTGAGTGAGAAGAAGGAAGTGTGGTGACCCGTTCTATCTTTGTGTGTGAGTGAGAAGAAGGAAGTGTGGTGACCCGTTCTATCTTTGTGTGTGAGTGAGAAGAAGGAAGTGTGGTGACCCGTTCTATCTTTGTGTGTGAGTGAGAAGAAGGAGGAGTGGTGACCCGTTCTATCTTTGTGTGTGAGTGAGAAGAAGGAAGTGTGGTAACCCGTTCTATCTTTGTGTGTGAGTGAGAAGAAGGAAGTGTGGTGACCCGTTCTATCTGTGTGTGTGAGTGAGAAGAAGGAAGTGTGGTAACCCGTTCTATCTTTGTGTGTGAGTGAGAAGAAGGAAGTGTGGTGACCCGTTCTATCTTTGTGTGTGAGTGAGAAGAAGGAAGTGTGGTGACCCGTTCTATCTTTGTGTGTGAGTGAGAAGAAGGAAGTGTGGTGACCCGTTCTATCTTTGTGTGTGAGTGAGAAGAAGGAAGTGTGGTAACCCGTTCTATCTTTGTGTGTGAGTGAGAAGAAGGAAGTGTGGTGACCCGTTCTATCTTTGTGTGTGAGTGAGAAGAAGGAAGTGTGGTGACCCGTTCTATCTTTGTGTGTGAGTGAGAAGAAGGAAGTGTGGTGACCCGTTCTATCTTTGTGTGTGAGTAAGAAGAAGGAAGTGTGGTAACCCATTCTATCTTTGTGTGTGAGTGAGAAGAAGGAAGTGTGGTAACCCGTTCTATCTTTGTGTGTGAGTGAGAAGAAGGAAGTGTGGTGACCCGTTCTATCTTTGTGTGTGACGAGTGACAGCGTCGGGGTGCGGGGAGACTTGCTACTCTATTAGAAGTCAGCACTACATGGCTTAAATTCTGCCCAGAAGTGCGCTGCACAACAAAGAAAAAAAGTTGGCACTGTGACCAACGCGCACCCACCCCCCCATGTTGAGGGCATGCGGCCTGGTACAGTTCAGGAGGGGGGGCGCTCGCTCGCCCCCACCCCCTTTCCTGACAGGCCGGGCTGCGTGCTCGGATCGGGGTCTGGTATGGATTTTGGGGGCACCCCACGCCGTTTTTTCGCCGTAGGGGGTTCCCCTTAAAATCCATACCAGACCTAAGGGCCTGGCATGCCCCACGACGGGGCTCGCAAGGTGTCAATCTCGCCGATAAAAGCGGTGAGATTGACTTCCTTTTCTAGTCCCGTCGTACCCGAGTCACGTTCAAAATGAACGGACTTGGCCGTGTGTGGGCAAGTCCGTTCATTCTGAAAGTCGGCCGTAATTCCGGCGAAAGTCCATTGGGAAGTTAGTCTGCCGGAAAGTGTGTAGGCAAGTCCGTCCGTTCAGAAAGTCCGGCGGTAGTCCGCCGGACGTCTGGCAGCAAGTACTCCGGACCTACAGTACCTGACCGCGAGATTGTGTTTCCAGCGCGATACCATCGCGCTGGTTCTCGGCGACAGGGTACTGTGCATGTTGCGCTGGCTCACTCATCGGGAAAGGAAAACTTTGTTTTCCTTCCGCGATGAGTGACAGGCAGTGCTGACAGCTGTCTGGTATGAATCCTGAGGCGGGAACACCGCGCCAAATTTTAAATGAAAAAACCGGCGTGGGTTCCCCCCCTAGGGGCATACCAGGCCCTTAGGTCTGGCATGGATTGCAAGGGGATCCCCCTACGCCGAAAAATTGGCGTAGGGGTCCCCCCAAAATCCATACCAGACCCTTATCCGAGCACGCAGCCCGGCCGGCCAGGAAAGGGGGTGGGGACGAGCGAGCGCCCCCCCTCCTGAGCCGTACCAAGCCGCATGCCCTCAACATGGGGGGGGTGGGTGCCTTGGGGGAGGGGGGCGCCCTGCGGGCCCCCCCCACCCCAAAGCACCTTGTCCCCATGTTGATGAGGACAAGGGCCTCTTCCCGACAACCCTGGCCGTTGGTTGTCGGGGTCTGCGGGCGGGGGGCTTATTGGAATCCGGGAGCCCCCTTTAATAAAGGGCCCCCAGATCCCGGCCCCCCACCCTGTGTGAATGAGTTTGGGGTACATGGTACCCCTACCCATTCACCTAGGGAAAAGTGTCAATATAAAAAAAACACAGTACACAGGTTTTAGGAGTAATTTATTAGTCAGCTTCGGGGTCTTCTTCCAACTTCGGGGGGTCTCCTTCCGACTTCTCCCGGTGTTCGGCCTCTTCTCCGGGCCCCGCCGCTATCTTCTTCCAGCTCTATTGCCAGAGAGGGGCCCGGTCTGCTGCCGCTGTCTTGTCGCCGCTGTCTCTTCTTCTCTTCTTCCCCGATGTTGACATGACGCTCTCTCCGGCTCGAATGCTGTGTGCGAGCTGCGGAGCCATTTATATAGGCGGTGACCCCGCCCCCTTACAACATCATGGTCCCAGCATGCGCAGGGACTCTGGGGTCACGCCCCCTTATGACGCTAGAGTCCCTGCACATGCTGGGACCATGACGTCGTAACGGGGCGGGGTCACCGCCTATATAAATGGCTCCGCAGCTCGCACACAGCATTCGAGCCGGAGAGAGCGTCATGTCAACATCGGGGAAGAAGAGAAGAAGAGACAGCGGCGACAAGACAGCGGCAGCAGACCGGGCCCCTCTCTGGCAATAGAGCTGGAAGAAGATAGCGGCGGGGCCCGGAGAAGAGGCCGAACACCGGGAGAAGTCGGAAGGAGACCCCCCGAAGTTGGAAGATGATCCCGGAGCTGACTAATAAATTACTCTTAAAACCTGTGTACTGTGTTTTTTTTATATTGACACTTTTCCCCAGGTGAATGGGTAGGGGTACCATGTACCCCAAACTCATTCACACAGGGTGGGGGGCCAGGATCTGGGGGCCCCCTTATTAAAGGGGGCTCCCGGATTCCGATAAGCCCCCCGCCCGCAGACCCCGACAACCAATGGCCAGGGTTGTCGGGAAGAGGCCCTTGTCCTCATCAACATGGGGACAAGGTGCTTTGGGGTGGGGGGGGGGCCCACAGGGCACCCCCCTCCCCCAAGGCACCCACCACCCATGTTGAGGGCATGCGGCTTGGTACGGCTCAGGAGGGGGGGCGCTCGCTCGTCCCCACCCTCTTTCCTGACCGGCCGGGCTGCGTGCTCGGATAAGGGTCTGGTATGGATTGGGGGGGACCCCCACGCCAATTTTTCGGCGTAGGGGGTTCCCCTTACAATCCATGCCAGACCTAAGGGCCTGGTATGCCCCTGGGGGGGAACCCACGCCGGTTTTTTCATTTAAAATTTGGCGCGGTGTTCCCGCCTCAGGATTCATACCAGACAGCTGTCAGCACTGCCTGTCACTCATCGCGGAAGGAAAACAAAGTTTTCCTTTCGCGATGAGTGAACCATCTCGGCGCTGGCTCCTGCGTCGGGGCTCGCAGGTGTCAAATCTCGCCGAGAAATGCGGCGAGATTGACACAATCTCGCGGTCACCTACTGTAGTTTCCCAGAAAGTCCGACCGTGTGTACGTCCCATAAATCATTTGTTTTGAATATGTTTTAGAACAGAAAGTAAAAAGTATGTGTTTTTAAATGGTTTGGTATTTTTCGTTTATAGCACAAAAAAAATCCAGAGGTGATCAAATACCACCAAAAGAAAGCTCTATTAGTGTGAAAAAAAGATATAAATGTGATTTGTGTACAGTGTCACATGACCGAGCAATTACTAGTTAAAGTAGCGCAGTGCTGAATAGCAAAGAATGTCCTGGCCATAAAGGGGGTAAAACCTTCTGGGGGTGAAGGAGTAATGTATATGTACTTGTCATGTGATTGGATAATTTATGGCAGAATGTGGAGATGAATTGACCAATGATAATTCCAGTCTAAATCCTTATCTGGATGTGCCTAACGTATATAAAGTGCTGTGTAAAGCCTAGAGGACGGAGATGGATCTCATTCCTTCACCTCCCCACGTCTTATCTTCTGTGTGGACAATAATGTCTTCTCTGATGGAAGAACATCTCCATCCTGATTCCGGGATTTACTTAGAAAATCAACAACTCCCTTTATATTTTTGGCTCCTTTGACACGGATTGCAGAAATTTTAAAAGCAAGTTGCAGAATCCTCTGACGGGGCAAAAAACGTGAGTAAAGGTTTATTTCCAACTAAAATTTCTGTCTGAAGATTTTCTCTGCCCGGGGAATGCAGATCTGGTTTGTGGCCGATGATGACGCCATTTTAAAAAGAACCAAATTGAAGGGATGGCGGTAGTCTGGCTCTGATGTGGTTGTCTCTTTATGTTCTACTAAATTGTGTATGAAACTGGCTTGTGGTTTTGGCAGGAAATGGCACAGCTAGGGTGTTGTGTGAGTGAGAAGAAGGAAGTGTGGTGACCCGTTCTATCTTTGTGTGTGAGTGAGAAGAAGGAAGTGTGGTGACCCGTTCTATCTTTGTGTGTGAGTGAGAAGAAGGAAGTGTGGTAACCCGTTCTATCTTTGTGTGTGAGTGAGAAGAAGGAAGTGTGGTAACCCGTTCTATCTTTGTGTGTGAGTGAGAAGAAGGAAGTGTGGTGACCCGTTCTATCTTTGTGTGTGAGTGAGAAGAAGGAAGTGTGGTGACCCGTTCTATCTTTGTGTGTGAGTGAGAAGAAGGAAGTGTGGTGACCCGTTCTATCTTTGTGTGTGAGTGAGAAGAAGGAAGTGTGGTGACCCGTTCTATCTTTGTGTGTGAGTGAGAAGAAGGAAGTGTGGTGACCCGTTCTATCTTTGTGTGTGAGTAAGAAGAAGGAAGTGTGGTAACCCGTTCTATCTTTGTGTGTGAGTGAGAAGAAGGAAGTGTGGTAACCCGTTCTATCTTTGTGTGTGAGTGAGAAGAAGGAAGTGTGGTAACCCGTTCTATCTTTGTGTGTGAGTGAGAAGAAGGAAGTGTGGTGACCCGTTCTATCTTTGTGTGTGAGTGAGAAGAAGGAGGAGTGGTGACCCGTTCTATCTTTGTGTGTGAGTGAGAAGAAGGAAGTGTGGTGACCCGTTCTATCTTTGTGTGTGAGTGAGAAGAAGGAAGTGTGGTGACCCGTTCTATCTTTGTGTGTGAGTGAGAAGAAGGAAGTGTGGTGACCCGTTCTATCTTTGTGTGTGAGTGAGAAGAAGGATGTGTGGTGACCCGTTCTATCTTTGTGTGTGAGTGAGAAGAAGGAGGAGTGGTGACCCGTTCTATCTTTGTGTGTGAGTGAGAAGAAACAAGTGTGGTGACCCGTTCTATCTTTGTGTGTGAGTGAGAAGAAGGAAGTGTGGTGACCCGTTCTATCTTTGTGTGTGAGTGAGAAGAAGGAAGTGTGGTGACCCGTTCTATCTTTGTGTGTGAGTGAGAAGAAGGAAGTGTGGTGACCCGTTCTATCTTTGTGTGTGAGTGAGAAGGAAGTGTGGTGACCCGTTCTATCTTTGTGTGTGACGAGTGACAGCGGCGGGGTGCGGGGAGAATTGCTACTCTATTAGAAGTCAGCACTACGCGGCTTAAATTCTGCCCAGAAGTGCGCTGCACAACAAAGAAAAATAGTTGGCACTGTGACCAACGCGGGTCAGACCACTGCCCTTTCCACCTTCACCAACTTACAGAGCAGGTGCCACCATAAGACAGCTTGGGAAGCCACCTTATGGTGCCAGGCTGGGGGGGGTAAAATATCCTCAGAAGTAGCTCTGTACAGTGGAGTGGATGGGGGGGAACAGGGACTGTAGGAGAGGAACACAAATACACTTGTAGCCCCCTCCTGTCCCCCGGCATCAGGAAGGGGTGACATTTCACCTCAGGGTGCTCGTTCTTAGGCATGATGGGTGTAGACATTTGCAGAAAAGATGGGCGCCAGCCACTTTTAGGATAAACAAAAGTGAGTTTATGGCTCACAACAGGAAAAACAAGGGAGAGAGGGTTAGGACACAGGACACCCTAAGACAATATGCAGACAGGTCAGCAGACTCCAAAACAAAACAGCACAGGTAGACAACAATACAGAACAAGAGCCTTAGGCCTGCACCCAATGTTCTTTATTACTGTCTCCTATAGCAACCAAAAACTCACAGCAGGGTCTCCTTGGATGAGTTCCCCTCGATGCTTTCCCAGCCTCTTCACAGTCCCCAGCACATGAAGAGTAACCTCTGGTACTTCATCTCAGAACTCATCATTCTCCACTAGGGATGGGCGAACGGTTCAGCCCGAGCATAGGTTCGGGCCGAACTTTCACATGTTTGGGGAACATCTGAACAAACGGGTCGTTTGACCGTTTGTTCGCCCCCCGAACTGGCCACAATGCATTGCGGCACTGAACAGTGCATTGCAAGCCCTGATTGGCTGAAGCAGTGAAAACGTCAGCCGATCAGGGCACAGAGCACTGTCAGAGTCATGATTGGACCCTGTCATCATGACTTTATCCAATCATGGCTCATTCCTGCCCCACAGTATAAAAGTATTCTTTCAATGGCAGCCATTTTCAGAGTGATTTTGGCGTGGAGAGAGATAGAACAGGGCTCAGTTCAGTGCTATTAGCCACTTCAGCCCCGGAAGATTTGGCTGCCTAATGACCGGGCCTCTTTTTGCAATGCGGCACTGCGTCGCTTTAACTGACAATTGCGCGGCCGTGCCATGTTGCACCCAAACAAAATTGACGTCCTTTTTTTCCCACAAATAGAGATTTCTTTTGGTGGTATTTGATCACCTCTGCGTTTTGTTTTTTTTTGCGCTATAAACAAAAAAAGAGCGACAATTTTGAAAGAAAAGCAATATTTTTTACTTTTTGCTATAATAAATGTACCCCAAAATGTATAAAAAAACTAATTTATTTCTCAGTTTAGGCCGATCCGTATTCTTATCAGAATCCCACAACTCTACCTCTCACACGTGTACAGATAGAGATAGCGGCGCTAATATAAATTGTGTAAAATAATGGGTCAGAGCAGCATAATGCCTATGACCCTCTACTTATACATAAAAATATTAATAATAATAATAATAGTGTCATGAAAATATTATTTTTATCATGAAAAGAAATTTCTTTAACACCCAGTGAAAAGTGTCACTATAGATAATAAATTACAAGAAATGAATGAATAAGTTCAACAGTTGTTTTTCAATCTTCTTGTGTGAAAAATCTTCTACTCTTCCACCACACCACCGTGATAGTGACAGCACTCCCTCTGAAGAGCGCACTCACCAGATTGTATCGCCTCCCACTCTCGTGTAAGGCAAAACAGCAATTGAACCACACCTGGGTTGCATGTGATGAACCGTGAATCCAATCAAGCCAGCTCCATATGTGACAAAATGAATAAAGTGCTCCGCATACCGTGATACCATTTTGACAGATTTATTAGAATCACTCCAAACACTTCAATGGTTACACTCACTTTTAAACTGAAACATAAAAGCCTTTTAAAAAATCCACAGCAAGCAACAGGATCAGTGATCCAACAGTGCACCGCAGTCACAGCGGACCTGAAGTGTAAACTGGTGTATCTCTCACCCAACCTTCTAAGGCCCAGCCATCCAATCGGTGTAGTCCTCCTCAGACAGCGGCATCTAATGTCAGTGCGATGGAATGCCGTGTAACTATGCCCAATATGTATTCTTCTACATATTTTTGGTAAAAAAGAATTGGAATAAGCGTATATTGATTGGTTTGCGCAAAAGTTATAGTGGCTACAAAATACGGGATAGATTTATGGCATTTTTATTTTTTTTTTTTATACTAATAATGGTGGTGATCTGCAATTTTTATCATGACTGCGACATTATGGCAGACACATCGGACACTTTTGACATTATTTTGGGACCATTGTCATTTATACAGCAATCAGTGCTGTAAAAATGCACTGATTACTGTGTAAATGACACTGGCAGGGAAGGGGTTAACCACTAGGGGGCGAGGAAGGGGTTAAGTGTGTCCTAGGGAGTGATTCTAACTGTGTGGGGGCTGGGCTACCAGTGACATGACACTGATCACTGCTCCCAATCACAGGGAGCAGTAGATCACTGTCCTGTCACTAGGCAGAACAGGGAAATTCCCTGCCTCTCCATGACATGATCGAGGGACACTGGCGGACATCGAGTCCGCGGGTCCCGCGGGCATGGTCACGGAGCTTCTGCAGTAGAAAAAAAATACAGTCCCTGCCACCCACATGCCCAGCGCCTGAATGCAAGCTTGTCAAAGCTGTTGGCTCTCCAACTTCTGCCTTTCAGCCTGGTGGATTCTACCCCCTTCCATGAATTCGCACAATGTGCTGTACCACAAAAGCCGTTCCATCTCTCTACCATCACATGGAAGGGAATGTTCTGGCATCGTTGGGCAAAGCAGTCAGCCGTAAAATCCACCTTATTGCTGACACGTGGTCCAGCAATCATGGGCAGGGACTATATATTTTGTTCACAGCACACTGGGTAACGCTGCTTGCAACTCGAAAGGATGCAGGACAGGGCTCATACAGCTGGTGGTGATGATGTCAGACCTGTGAGCTCTACCCCCCTCCTTCTCTGCCACCTCCATGCCCTTCTCTGCAGGATTGTTCTATGAACATCAGGTACCCCTAAGCGTTCAAAGGGCTATTCCCAGAGTCAGGCTAAAAGGTGCCATGCAGTGCTTCAGCTGGTGTGCTTAGGGGACAGGAACCACACCAGAACAGAGATTCTTGCAGCTCTGCAAGGACAGGCCCAGAGGTGGTTCACACCACACCAGCTGGAGCCAGGAATGGTGGTGTCCAATAATGGCTCAAACCTCCTGTCCGCCCTTAGACAGGGAAAGTTGACACATGTGCACACATGCCTGGCACATGTCCTCAATTTGGTGGTGCAGCATTTCCTAAGTACGTATCCAGGGTTGCAAGATGTACTAAAGCAGGCCACAAGAGTCTGTAGCCATTTCAGATGGTCATACACAGCCAGCGCTCGGTTGGCTGAAATTCAGCGGGCATTCCACCTGCCCGTAAACCGCCTGATTTGTGATATGCCCACCAGGTGGAACTCAACTTTGGGAATGCTTCAGAGGCTATTTTTTTTGGGCTTTATAAATTTAATTATTCTAGACATGGTACAGATCTGCCACTTTACAGGTAGACTAAGGGGATGCCCCAGGCACTATATTGTAAGGAATTTTTTAGGCTTTCACTTTAAAAATAAAAAAATCACTGCTCAATTAAAAAATGACGTTTTTCACAAACTTTTTTTATTGATACATGTCCCCCAGGGCAGGACCCGGACCCCTATAACCATTGTATGCCCAATTACTTGCATTTAAGCCTTCAAAATGGGCACTTTTGATTTTTGACGTTCGGGTCCCATTCACTTTAATGGTGTTTGTTATTTGGGTCCGAACTTTCGCGGTGTTTGGAAGTTCTGGTGTGAACCGAACAGGGGTCCGTTCAGCCCATCCCTATTCCCCACATGCCCCCAGGAAACAAAAAGCTCTCTCTGGCAGAACCTCTCTCATGCCCCCAGGAAACAAAAAGCTCTCTCTGGCAGAACCTCTCTCATGCCCCCAGGAAACAAAAAGCTCTCTCTGGCAGAACCTCTCTCATGCCCCCAGGCAACAATAAGCTCTCTCTCTGGCAAAACCTCTCTCATGCCCCCAGGCAACAAGAAGCTCTCTCTCTCTGGCAAAACCTCTCTCATGCCCCCAGGCAACAAGAAGCTCTCTCTCTCTGGCAGATCCTCTCTCATGCCCCCAGGCAACAAGAAGCTCTCTCTCTGGCAGATCCTCTCTCATGCCCCCAGGCAACAAGAAGCTCTCTCTCTGGCAGATCATCTCTCATGCCCCCAGGCAACAAGAAGCTCTCTCTCTCTCTGGCAGATCCTCTCTCATGCCCCCAGGCAACAAGAAGCTCTCTCTCTCTCTGGCAGATCCTCTCTCATGCCCCCAGGCAACAAGAAGCTCTCTCTCTGGCAGATCATCTCTCATGCCCCCAGGCAACAAAAAGCTCTATCTCTGGCTGATCCTCTCTCATGCCCCCAGGCAACAAGAAGCTCTCTCTCTCTCTGGCAGATCCTCTCTCATGCCCCCAGGCAACAAGAAGCTCTCTCTCTGGCAGATCCTCTCTCATGCCCCCAGGCAACAAAAAGCTCTATCTCTGGCTGATCCTCTCTCATGCCCCCAGGCAACAAGAAGCTCTCTCTCTCTCTGGCAGATCCTCTCTCATGCCCCCAGGCAACAAAAAGCTCTATCTCTGGCAGATCCTCTCTCATGCCCCCAGGCAACAAAAAGCTCTATCTCTGGCTGATCCTCTCTCATGCCCCCAGGCAACAAGAAGCTCTCTCTCTCTCTGGCAGATCCTCTCTCATGCCCCCAGGCAGCAGACAGGCTCTCTCTGACAGAGCCCTCGAGCACATGGCCAGGCCTTTAGACATCAAAGAAATCCTGGACAGCCGCACTCCAAAAATATTTGCCTTTATTCAATAAAGTGTCATCCAAAATACAGGTCACAGCAAAGTGGAACAAAGCCTTCTCGTTTCGCACTACACAGAGTGCTTAGTCATAGCGAGGCCTCAGACTCCAGGCTTCACCCAACGCAGCTGTTCCTCACACATCTGCACCAGACCAAGGTCTGGGTGGGAGGGCCCTGATTACCTGACTTCCTCAATACAAATATATACCCTCTCCCAGCATCCTCAGTGGCCCGAGACCTCTACTGATTGGCTGAAAGAGATATGCATATACATAACTTATTCTCACTGCAGCACATCATACTAATGCCAAAGGCAGCAGTGCTATCTATTGACAAAAGGAAGGAACCACAGCTAAACCAGGCTTAGGAGAAAACCCAAATGATCACAAAGACTATAAATCAGCCAGGTGAGTTACCACCTAGCACAGCTAAATTTACCAGTAGCCCCTGTTTAAGGCAAAGGTGCTGCACACTGTACACAGCATAGACTACAGCCACCCCCGCTGCAGTGACCCGCACTCAGCTGTCTCTCCTGCTCCCCCTAGTGGTCATGCTGGAACAGGAAGCACAGGTGACAGAGCTGCGACTGGGTACGGGTTCCAAGAGTTGTGTTTACGTTTCCTGGGGATACATTTATTACTGCACTAAATAAAGAGAGCCTGTCATAGTGTATAGGACTACGTCTCAGGACTCCTTTCTCCCACCTGCCAAGAAGTTCAATCCGGGAACCCCTCCATCCAACCACATCCAGACATGCAGCTTGGGCACCGGAAACAGTACTCTCCTCCTCTCTATATACAGTATACATCATCCATTTATACATTATCTATATAGATATAGACTTTGTTTAGAGCAGTCAGAAGAATGATTGGTGGGGTCTCACCTTCTTAGATCTGCCCATACATCCTCCAATCAGATTGTTTGTACTTCCCGTCAATAAAGAGACCTGAAAATAGTTCTAGAGAGGTGAAGAGTCCAATCACAGAAGATTCTGGAGGATAAAACCCGGAACCACGGCACCAACAGAGTCCAACTTCTTCTACTGTATGAAGATCGAATGTGTGTGAATAAGAAGTTAATGTGAATGTTACTTACAATGATTTCCTAATGCAGGAAGAGGAGGCGGGGGAGGGGATTTCTTCTACTTCCTCTATCGGAGTCTTCTTACATAACTCATTGCTCGGAGCTTCCAACTTCCTCTTTCTATACAGAGATCAGAACAAGTCTAAACCTTCCTCAGGCTGGGTGTATGGGGGGGGGGTGTAAATTTGGAGCAATATGGTAGGAGGATTTCTGAGGGGTCAATATGTTGGTATTCAGAAGAATCAACAGAAAATGACTAAAAAAATCATTTTATTTACAATTCCAACAAAAACTCATTATATAAGAATAAAAAGATGCTCCATCAGAAAAATTCCTCAGACTTTGATTTGATAATCCATGTCCATGATGTCTCCATGTATACATCCACCATACACAGACTGGTTGGGATTCCCAATCTGATGAGACCTAAACCACCGGTTATCTACCACAGATTTCCCCAACATATTGTACAGACAGACCATGGACCGACCTCCACCTCTCACAGAAGACTTCTCCTTCTTCACACTGAGATGGAGGATCTACAATTCTATAAATCCCGATCAATAAGATCTGATCATACAGATTGATCATTATATGGAAAGTAAGTATGGAGTGTGGGGGGGGGGTCACTCAAGTGTAGCTCCTTCCATGAACTCCAGCCCGGTCAGTGAAGTACATTTCAGGGCTTTCTGTCCACTTTTATTTAAAAGTAAAGTTCAAAACCTCACACAAGGTGACCCTCATAGGGGTTTTCACCATCACTATGACAAAACAGAAATTTTCCAGCCTCCTGGCTATCTGGACTCCATAGTCCCTAAGCCGATCTCTGTACAGACTCCCCACATTATCAGCTCCACAATGAAACAAAGAAATCCCCAACAGATAAGGGAGTCTCCAGCTAATCCCCATAAACACTAGTCAGGTCCTCGCCCAGATCACAGGCTGTGTGTCATAAGGAAATCATTCCGGACGGCTGCACTTCCAATAATTCTCTTTGTTGAAGTATCATGTGACAGGAGGTAACAGATGGAGCAGGGGACAAAGAGGTAGATGCGCTTCACCCAAATGTTAGCGCTTAGTCATTACCTTTTGGAACCACAATAACCTATATACTGCTCTAATGTGCAGACATCCCAAGTCTCCCATGAGTCATGGGAGTCTCCCGAATTTGGCTGCAGACTCCAGGACACCTGCGAGCACTGGGAGATCTCCCGAGTCTGTCTCGCCCCCTCCCCTGGCTACAGACAGAAAACAGAGCAGCCCGAGCAGCTGAATGAAGTATGGCAGCGGCGGCTTCTTGGACTGCTCTGTCTTCTGTCTGTGGCCAGGGGAGGGGGCGGGACGGACCCGGGAGCACTCCACTGCTGGACACTGAGGCTGCGGTGGTGGACACTGATAAGGTGGCACTGAAGGACACTGATGGGCTGCACTGGTGGACACTGATGAGATGGCACTGATGAACTGCACTGGTGGGCACTGATGAGGTAGCACTGATGGACACTGATAGGCTGCACTGGGGGGCACTGATGAGTTATATCTTCTTTATAATGATCAATCTGTATGATCAGATCTTATTGATCGGGAATTATAGAATTGTAGATCCTCCATCTCAGTGTGAAGAAGGAGAAGTCTTCTGTGAAAGGTGGAGGTCTGTCCATGGTCTGTCTGTACAATCTGTTGGTGGAATCTGTGGTGGATAACCGGTGGTTTAGGTCTCATCAGATTGGGAATCCCACCAGACAGTCTATGTATGGTGGATGTATACATAGAGAGAATGGATTATCACATCAAAGTCTGAGGAGTATTTATGATGCAGCGTCTTTTTATTCTTATATAATGAGGTTTTATTGGAATTGTAAATAAAATGATTTTTTTAGACATTTTCTGTTGATTCTTCTGAATACCAACATATTGACCCCTCAGAAATCCTCCTACCATATCACTCTAAATTTAAACCCCCCATACACCCAGCCTGAGGAAGGTTTAGACTTGTTCTGATCTCTGTATAGAAAGAGGAAGTTGGAAGCTCTGAGCAATGAGTTGTGTAAGAACTGACAGAAGACAGCAGACTCCGATAGAGGAACTAGAAGAAACCCCCCTCCCCGCCTCCTCTTCCTGCATTAGGAAATCATTGTACGTAACATTCACATTCACTTCTTATTCACATTCGATCTTCATACAGTAGAAGAAGTTGGACTCTCTTGGTGCCGTGGTTCCGGGTTCTATCTTCCAGAATCTTCTGTGATTGGACTCATCACCTTTCTAGAACTATTTTCAGGTCTCTTCATTGTCAGGAAGTACAAAGAATCTGATTGGAGGATGTATGGGCAGATCTAACAAGGTGAGACCCCACCAATCATTCTTCTGACTGCTCTATCCATATAGATAATGTATAAATGGATGATGTATATTGTGTATAGAGAGGAGAGTATGTATCATTCTATATATCTCTGCGTATAACATACCCCCACTGATACCATAGATCGGAATTCTGTATATTGTGTAGGGATGAGCCGAACACCCCCCGGTTCAGTTCGCACCAGAACCTGCGAACGGACCAAAAATTCGCACGAACATTAGAACCCCATGGACGTCTATGGGACTCGAATGTTCGAAATCAAAAGTGCTCATTTTAAAGGCTAATTTGCATGGTATTGTCCTAAAAAGGGTTTGGGGACCCGGGTCCTGCCCCAGGGGACATGTATCAATGCAAAAAAAAGTTTTAAAAACGGCCGTTTTTTCGGGAGCAGTGATTTTAATGATGCTTAAAGTTAAAAAAAAAAGTGAAATATTCCTTTAAATATCGTACCTGGGGGGTGTCTATAGTATGCCTGTAAAGTGGCGCGTGTTTCCTGTGCTTAGAACAGTCCCTGCACAAAATGTAATTTTTAAAGGAAAAAAAGTAATTTAAAACTGCTTGCGGGTTTAATGTCATGTCGGGTCATGGCAATATGGATGAAAATCAGTGAGACAAACGGCATGGGTACCCCCCAGTCCATTACCAGGCCCTTTGGGTCTTGTATGGATATTAAGGGGAACCCCGCACCTAAATTAAAAAAAGGAAAGGCGTGGGGCCACCAGGCTCTATATACTCTGAACAGCAGTATACAGGCGGTGCAAACAAGACAGGGACTGTAGGTTTGTTGTTAAGTAGAATCTGTTTGTAATTTTGAACTGGAACATTTTTAACGTGTTTAGCTCCAGCCACAAAATCTATTTTAAGCTTTTTGGAAAACATAGGCAAAGGTTATCACCCCTGTGACATTTGTTTTGCTGTCTGTGCTCCTCTTCAGAAGATTTCACCTCACTTTCTGTCCCAATGACAAATGTTTTTGAAAATTTGGGTTTTTTTGTGAAACAAGGATTGGTGATAAAGCATCAGTGGAAAAGAGAAAAGTTTTTCCCATATTAACACTTACAGGAGAGAATTTCCCTTCCTAGGGGTAGATTTCATCTCACTTCCTGTTGTCTCCTTCCGTTTGCAAGTAGGAGTCGTTTGTAAGTTGGATGTTTGAAAGTAGGGGTCTGCCCTATATACTCAGCAGAAATTGGGGCCTTAGGTGTTGTTGTGACCACAACACTGTAATGCCCCGTACACACGGTCGGATTTTCCGATGGAAAATGTCCGATCGGAGCGTGTTGTCGGAAATTCCGACCGTGTGTGGGCTCCATCGGACATTTTCCATCGGATTTTCCAACACACAAAGTTTGAGAGCAGGATATAAAATTTTCCGACAACAAAATCCGTTGTCGGAAATTCCGATCGTGTGTACACAAATCCGACGGACAAAGTGCCACCCATGCTCAGAATAAATAAAGAGATGAAAGCTATTGGCCACTGCCCCGTTTATAGTCCCGATGTACGTGTTTTACGTCACCGCGTTCAGAATGATCGGATTTTCCGACAACTTTGTGTGACCGTGTGTATGCAAGACAAGTTTGAGCCAACATCCGTCGGAAAAAATCCTAGGATTTTGTTGTCGGAATGTCCGATCAATGTCCGACCGTGTGTACGGGGCATTAACCCTCACAGGGCCCTGCTGTAAAATATTAGATCAAGAATTGTAATTACATGCCCCTGTTGAACAAGGGCAGAAAAATTGGGCCTTTGTTGGTGGTGGTGGTGCTGGTGCCACAACACTGTAAGTCCTCACTCGCTCTTGGTGGGCGCAGAAATGGGCCCTGCTGTGAAATATTAGATCAAGAATTGTAATTACATGCCCCTGTTGAACAAGGGCAGAAAAATTGGGCCTTTGTTGGTGGTGGTGGTGCTGGTGCCACAACACTGTAAGTCCTCACTCGCTCTTGGTGGGCGCAGAAATGGGCCCTGCTGTGAAATATTAGATCAAGAATTGTAATTACACGCCCCTGTTAGACAGGGGCTGAAAAATTGGGCCTTAGGCACTGGTGCTGGTGCCACAACACTGCAACCCCTCACAGACACTCTAGTTGGAATGCAGGAACGAGCCCTGCTGCAAAGTATTGCATCAAAAATTGTAATTACACGCCCCTGTTAAACAGGGGCTGAAAAATTGGGCCTTAGGCACTGGTGCTGGTGCCACAACACTGCAACCCTTCACAGATACTCTAGTTGGAACGCAGAAACGAGCCCTGCTGCAAAGTATTGCATCAAAAATTGTAATTACACGCCCCTGTTAGACAGGGGCTGAAAAATTGGCCCTTAGGCACTGGTGGTGGCGCCCAGAACCAAAGATGTTCTTACAAGCAATCAGCGTGATCATTGAGGAGGAAGAGGATCATTACTCAGGATAGTCACTCAGCATCAGCATAGGCAGTCTTTGAAGGGATCTGAGATTTCAAAAAAAATTATTCGGTTACATCAGCATCAGGTGCTTGGTAGCTGGTGGTGATCCAAGACTGATTCATTTTTATGAAGGTCAGTCGATCGACCGAGTCGGTGGACAGACGCACCCTGTGATCGGTTACAAAGCCTCCAGCAGCACTGAATGTGCGTTCCGAAAGAACGCTGGATGCAGGACAGGCCAGTAACTCAATTACATACTGTGCAAGCTCTGGCCAGTGATCCATCCTCAAGACCCAGTAACCCATAGGATTTCCGGTGGGAAAGGTGTCCAAGTCAGATCTTGCCCCTAGGTTATCCTGCACCATGTAAAACAGGGGCTGGCGATAGTTGCTGGAACCGATCATACCTTGGGGCTGCGGACCAAAAATTGTCTGAACGCATCGGTCAGATGGCCACCTTCTCCACCGCTCCTTCTTTGACTGACGAAGCCTCAGCAACAGGTTGTCCAGAAACAGGAGTTTGTAACCTCCCAGTCTCTGGGAACGCGTTGCACAAACCTTTCTGCAAGGCCTCCCAAAGATGTTTCATCCTCTGCTCCCTCTGCGATGGCAAGATAAAGTCCGCAACCTTACCCTTGTAACGTGGATCAAGGAGGGTTGCCAGCCAGTATTGGTCCTTCTCCTTGATACCACGAATACGAGGATCCTTACGCAGGCTTTGCAGGATCAGGGAGGCCATGCAGCGTAGGTTTGCTGAGGCATTCGGTCCGGAGTCCTCTGGGTCACTAAGGACGACATGGTCCGCAACCACCTCCTCCCAGCCACGTACAAGTCCATGTGTTTCTTGGGACTGATCCCTTAAAGACTGCTGCTGATGCTGAGTGCCAGGCTCCAACTCCATACTGACACAATCCTCCTCCTCGTCCTCTTCCTGTGTGATCGGCGGGCACGCAGGAACACTGTCTGGATAAAGGGGGCCTTGAGAGCTAAGGAAGTCCCCCTCTTCCTGCCTCTGTTCTGCCTCAAGTTCCCTGTCCATTATTCCACGCAGCGTGTGCTCCAACAGGTGGACAAGGGGGACAGTGTCACTGATGCATGCACTGTCACTGCTCACCATCCGCCGTGGCCTCCTCAAATGGTGACATGACAGTGCATGCATCCCTGATCATGGCCCACTGGCGTGGGGAAAAAAACCAAGCTTCCCTGACCCTGTCCTGGTGCCATAGTCACACAGGTACTCATTGATGGCCCTCTGCTGCGTGTGCAGCCGCTGCAGCATGGCCAACGTTGAGTTCCACCTGGTGGGTATGTCACAGATTAGGCGGTTCTTGGGCAGGTTAAACTCCATTTGGAGGTCTGCCAACCGAGCACTGGCATTATATGACCGGCGGAAATGCACACAGACTTTCCTGGCCTGCCTCAGGACATCCTGTAAGCCCGGGTACTTGCCCAAGAACTGCTGCACCACCAAGTTAAGGACGTGACCCAAACAGGGCACATGGGTCATTTGTCCCTGTCGGAGGGCAGAGAGGAGGTTGGTGCCATTGTCACAAAACCACCATTCCTGCCTTAAGTTGGCGTGGCATCAACCACCTCTGAACCTGCCCCTGCAGAGCTGACAGAACCTCTGCCCCAGTGTGGCTCCTGTCCCCCAAGCACACCAGCTCAAGCACCGCATGGCATCTTTTGGCCTGTATATTTGCGTAGCCTCTTGAACGGCTACGGAGCACCGCTGGTTCCGAGGACAAAGCACAGGAAGAGGCCATGGAGGAAGAAGAAGAGGAGGGGGTGGAGGAGAGAGGTGTGTCACAATCATTAGTAGAGGTGTGGTGGTGGAACAACCTCCAACACTACTGCACCTTGTCCTGCATCCTTCCCAGCTGCCAGCAGAGTCACCCAATGCACGATGAAACTTAGGTAACGTCCCTGTCCATGCCTGTTGGACTATGAGTCAGCGGTAATATGCACCTGACCGCCCTGTCCAGCGAGGCCAAGACATTGCCTTCCACATGCCAGTAGAGAGCCGGAATCGCCTTCCGTGAGAAAAAGTGGCGTTTGGGTACCTGCCACTGAGGAACCGCACATTCCACAAACTCACTGAAGGGGACAGAGTCTACCAACTGAAAAGGCAGCAGTTGAAGTGCTAGCAATTTTGCCAAGCTAGCATTCGACCGCTGGGCATGTGGATGGCTGGGAGCAAACTTCTTTTGGCGGTGCAGCAGCTGGGGCAGGGAAATCTGCCTGGTACAATCTGACGTTGGTGTACCGAAAGCAGATTGCCCACAAGTACTTGGCTGTGACACACCTAATTCTACACCTTCATTCCTCTCAGTGCAGGTCTCAGAGAGGACTGAAGGTATAGTGGGGTTGGAGATCTCAGCTGATGAGGAGCAAGGAGAGGTCCTCTTTGTTCTTTGGTGTGGGTCTTTTAAATACGCTTGCCAACGAACTGCATGGCAGGTCAACACATGTCTGGTCAAGCATGTGGTGCCCAAGCAGGAGATGTTTTGGCCACGCGAGATATGCTTGAGACATATGTTGCAAATAGCAGTGGTGCGATCTGATGCACTCGTCTCAAAAAAGGCCCACACCAAAGAACTTTTTGAATAATGCGCAGATACTGCAGCGCCCTGCACATGCGGAGCTTTGGGGTGTGATGCAGCCAGTGTGCTGCCCTTAGACTGGCCCCTGGAGGGCATCCTGCCTTGTTGGTGATGTGCAGCCTCCTCCTCCTCCTCCTCTCTCCTATCAGGCACCCACGTTGAGTCAATTGACCTCATCATCCCCTCCCTCCTCATCACTGGAGCAAACCTGGCAGTATACTGCAGCAGGGGGAGCATGACTGCCAGATTGCTGTCCTTCTTGGGCACCCCCTATGTCTGTGCTTACGTTACTGCCTTCATCTAGCTCAGTATCATCATCAGAGCCTTCCAAACACTGGGCATCCTCTTGGAGCATGTACCCAACACTGTGGTCAAACAGTTCGAGGGACTTCTCAGGAGGACATGGTGGGGCTAGGGAAGGAGTCACTGATGACATTGAGTCGAGGGAAGAGGCCGCTGCTTTGCCAGACAAAGTACCCTGAGCATGGGTGAGAGAGGATGAGGAGGATGAGGATGGCTTGGTCATCCACTCGACCAAGTCTTCCGCATGTTGCGGCTCAACACGGCCAGCTGCCGAAAAAAAGGCCAAGCGTGTCCCATGGCCACGTGCTGATGAGGATGCACCGTCTCCACGACCAGCACTGTTGCCTCTAGACACAGAGCCAGCTTGCCCTCTTTTATTGGCTTGTGACTGTCTGCCTCTCCTTGTTGGCCTTCCAGACATACTAATGGCCTGTAGCTGCACTAAGCTGGGATATATATATATATATATATATATATATATATATATATATATATATATACTGATACTGCAGCTAGCAAAATCAACTGCCTGCCTGTAGTATGAGAACACCACCAACCTTCTACAGGTAGCTTTAGCTGAACACTGTGCAGAGCTCGTAAAAAACTAACTTGTAGCTTATTTAGCTGCCTGCGGTAGTGATAGGATCAGGAAAACACCACCAACCTTCTACAGGTAGCTTTAGATGAACACTGTGCAGAGCTTGCACTACACTAACTTGTAGCTTATTTAGCTGCCTGTGGTAGTGATAGGATCAGGAAAACACCACCAACCTTCTACAGGTAGCTTTAGATGAACACTGTGCAGAGGTCGCCAAAAAATAACTTGTAGCTTTTTTAGCTGCCTGCGGTAGTGATAGGATCAGGAAAACACCACCAACCTTCTACAGGTAGCTTTAGATGAACACTGTGCAGAGGTCGCCAAAAAATAACTTGTAGCTTTTTTAGCTGCCTGTGGTAGTGAAAGGATCAGGAAAACACCACCAACCTTCTACAGGTAGCTTTAGGTGAACACTGTGCAGAGCTCGCAAAAAAATAACTTGTAGCTTATTTAGCTGCCTGTGGTAGTGATAGGATCAGGAAAACACCACCAACCTTCCACAGGTAGCTTTAGCTGAACACTGTGCAGAGCTCGCAAAAAAATAACTTGTAGTTTTAGCTGAACACTGTGAGGAGGACGCACTACAGTAACTTGTAGCTTTAGCTGAACACTGTGCAGAGGTTTCACTACACTAACTTGTAGTTTTAGCTGAACACTGTGAGGAGGACGCACTACAGTAACTTGTAGCTTTAGCTGAACACTGTGCAGAGGTCGCACTACACTAACTTGTAGTTTTAGCTGAACACTGTGAGCAGGACGCACTACACTAACTTGTAGCTTTAGCTGAACACTGTGCAGAGGTCTCACTACACTAACTTGTAGTTTTAGCTGAACACTGTGAGGAGGACGCACTACACTAACTTGTAGCTTTAGCTGAACACTGTGCAGAGGTCACACTACACTAACTTGTAGTTTTAGCTGAACACTGTGAGGAGGACGCACTACCCTAACTTGTAGCTTTAGCTGAACACTGTGCAGAGGTCTCACTACACTAACTTGTAGTTTTAGCTGAACACTGTGAGGAGGACGCACCACACTAACTTGTAGCTTTAGCTGAACACTGTGCAGAGGTCTCACTACACTAACTTGTAGTTTTAGCTGAACACTGTGAGCAGTACGCACTACACTAACTTGTAGTTTTAGCTGAACACTGTGAGCAGTACGCACTACACTAACTTGTAGTTTTAGCTGAACACTGTGCAAAGGTCTCACTACACTAACTTGTAGCTTTAGCTGAACACTGTGCAGAGGTCGCACTACACTAACTTGTAGTTTTAGCTGAACACTGTGAGCAGGACGCACCCCACTAACTTGTAGTTTTAGCTGAACACTGTGAGCAGTACGCACTACACTAACTTGTAGTTTTAGCTGAACACTGTGAGGAGGACGCACTACACTAACTTGTAGTTTTAGCTGAACACTGTGAGGAGGACGCACCACACTAACTTGTAGCTTTAGCTGAACACTGTGCAGAGGTCTCACTACACTAACTTGTAGTTTTAGCTGAACACTGTGCAGAGGTCGCACTACACTAACTTGTAGTTTTAGCTGAACACTGTGAGCAGGACGCACCCCACTAACTTGTAGTTTTAGCTGAACACTGTGAGCAGTACGCACTACACTAACTTGTAGTTTTAGCTGAACACTGTGCAGAGGTCTCACTACACTAACTTGTAGTTTTAGCTGAACACTGTGAGCAGTACGCACTACACTAACTTGTAGTTTTAGCTGAACACTGTGAGCAGGACGCACTACACTAACTGTAAATAGTCTATCTGCCTGACTTTGGTACTAATAGGATCAAAAGAACACCAGCAATTTTCTTCAGGTAGCTTTATATACTGTAACAAGACAAGCCTGCCTGTCAGTAGGAAGATAACAGGAACGGATCTAGCTAAACTGAATACAGTGTATATATATATATATATATGCAACACCTGGGATGCATATATATACAAAATACACTGTAAGTGCAGCTAACTCACTGACTGTCCTGCCTATTCTAGCTAACTCAAATGAAATGACACTGTCTCTCTCTATCTCTCTCTCTCTATCTCTCAGCACGCCGGAACACACACTACACAGGGCTGCCATGCAGGCGGCCTTATATAGTGTGGGGCGTGTTCTAAACCCCCTGAGCCATAATTGACCAAAGCCACCCTGGCTTTGGCCAATTACAGCTCTCTCTACCTACGGTGCTGTGATTTGCCAAGCATGTGGGTTATAGTGCATGCTTGGCCAATCATCAGCCAGCAATGCACTGCGATGCCGCAGTGAATTATGGGCCGTGACGAGCCACACGAATTTGGCGCGAACGGCCCATAACGTTCGCAATTCGGCGAACGATCGAACAGCCGTTGTTCGAGCCGAACATGGGTTCGACTCGAACGCGAAGCTCATCCCTAATATTGTGTAGTCTCCATATAGATAATGTATAAATAGATGATGTATACTGTATATACAGGGCCAGATTAAGTATGTGCAGGTGAGGGAGAGGAATGTGGAGGGTATGACAGTGGGCACTATGTACAGGAGAGGAGTGTGGAGGGTATGGTAGTGGGCACTATGTACAGGAGATGAATGTGGAGGGTATGCCAGCGGGCAGTATGTACAGGAGAGGAGTGTGAAGGATATCATGGGGCAGTATGTACAGGAGAGGAGTGTGGAGGGTATGATAGGGGCAGTATGTACAGGAGAGGAGTGTGGAAGGTATTATGAAGGTGGTATGTACAGGAGAGGAGTGTGGAGGGTATAACAGTGGGCAGTATGTACAGGAGAGGAGTGTGGAGGGTATAACAGTGGGCACTATGTACAGGAGATGAATGTGGAGGGTATGCCAGCGGGCAGTATGTACAGGAGAGGAGTGTGAAGGATATCATGGGGCAGTATGTACAGGAGAGGAGTGTGGAGGGTATGATAGGGGCAGTATGTACAGGAGAGGAGTGTGGAGGGTATGATAGGAGCAGTATGTACAGGAGAGGAGTGTGGAAGGTATTATGAAGGTGGTATGTACAGGAGAGGAGTGTGGAAAAAAAGATAGTTGGCAGTATGTACAGGGCAGGAGTGTGGAGGGTATCACAGTGCGCAGTATGTACAGGAGAGGAGTGTGGAGGGTATGACTGTGGTCAAACAGTTCGAGGGACTTCTCAGGAGGACATGGTGGGGCTAGGGAAGGAGTCACTGATGACATTGAGTCGAGGGAAGAGGCCGCTGCTTTGCCAGACAAAGTACCCTGAGCATGGGTGAGAGAGGATGAGGAGGATGAGGATGGCTTGGTCATCCACTCGACCAAGTCTTCTGCATGTTGCGGCTCAACACGGCCAGCTGCCGAAAAAAAGGCCAAGCGTGTCCCATGGCCACGTGCTGATGAGGATGCACCGTCTCCACGACCAGCACTGTTGCCTCTAGACACAGAGCCAGCTTGCCCTCTTTTATTGGCTTGTGACTGTCTGCCTCTCCTTGTTGGCCTTCCAGACATACTAATGGCCTGTAGCTGCACTAAGCTGGGATATATATATATACTGATACTGCAGCTAGCAAAATCAACTGCCTGCCTGTAGTATGAGAACACCACCAACCTTCTACAGGTAGCTTTAGCTGAACACTGTGCAGAGCTCGTAAAAAACTAACTTGTAGCTTATTTAGCTGCCTGCGGTAGTGATAGGATCAGGAAAACAC
Source organism: Aquarana catesbeiana (assembly GCF_042186555.1). Classification (NCBI taxonomy): domain Eukaryota; kingdom Metazoa; phylum Chordata; class Amphibia; order Anura; family Ranidae; genus Aquarana; species Aquarana catesbeiana. The sequence goes on along the minus strand of NW_027362669.1, from coordinate 345,155 downwards.
CACCAACCTTCTACAGGTAGCTTTAGGTGAACACTGTGCAGGGCTTGCACTACACTAACTTGTAGCTTATTTAGCTGCCTGTGGTAGTGATAGGATCAGGAAAACACCACCAACCTTCTACAGGTAGCTTTAGCTGAACACTGTGCAGAGCTTGCAAAAAAATAACTTGTAGCTTTAGCTGAACACTGTGAGGAGGACGCACTACACTAACTTGTAGCTTTAGCTGAACACTGTGAGGAGGACGCACTACACTAACTTGTAGCTTTAGCTGAACACTGTGCTGAGGTCTCACTACACTAACTTGTAGTTTTAGCTGAACACTGTGCAAAGGTCTCACTACACTAACTTGTAGCTTTAGCTGAACACTGTGCAGAGGTCGCACTACACTAACTTGTAGTTTTAGCTGAACACTGTGAGGAGGACGCACTACACAATCTTGTAGCTTTAGCTGAACACTGTGCAGAGGTCGCACTACACTAACTTGTAGTTTTAGCTGAACACGGTGCAGAGGTCTCACTACACTAACTTGTAGCTTTAGCTGAACACTGTGCAGAGGTCGCACTACACTAACTTGTAGTTTTAGCTGAACACTGTGAGCAGGACGCACTACACTAACTGTAAATAGTCTATCTGCCTGACTTTGGTACTAATAGGATCAAAAGAACACCAGTAATTTTCTTCAGGTAGCTGTAAATACTGTAACAAGACAAGCCTGCCTGTCAGTAGGAAGATAACAGGAACGGATCTAGCTAAACTGAATACAGTGTATATATATATATATATATATATATATATATATGCAACACCTGGGATGCATATATACACACAATACACTGTAAGTGCAGCTAACTGACTGACTGTCCTGCCTATTCTAGCTAACTCAAATGAAATGACACTGTCTCTCTCTATCTCTCCTCTCTCTCTCTATCTCTCTCTCTCTCAGCACGCCGGAACACACTACACAATGCCGCCATGCAGGCGGCCTTATATAGTGTGGAGTGTGTTCTAAATCCCCTGAGCCATAATTGACCAAAGCCACCCTGGCTTTGGCCAATTACAGCTCTCTCTACCTACGGTGCTGTGATTGGCCAAGCATGTGGGTTATAGTGCATGCTTGGCCAATCATCAGCCAGCAATGCACTGCGATGCCGCAGTGAATTATGGGCCGTGACGAGCCACACGAATTTGGTGCGAACGGCCCATAACGTTCGCAATTCGGCGAACGATCGAACAGCCGATGTTCGAGCCGAACATGGGTTCGACTCGAACGCGAAGCTCATCCCTAATATTGTGTAGTCTCCATATAGATAATGTATAAATAGATGATGTATACTCTATATACAGGGCCAGATTAAGCATGTGCAGGTGAGGGAGAGGAATGTGGAGGGTATAACAGTGGGCACTATGTACAGGAGAGGAGTGTGGAGGGTATAACAGTGGGCACTATGTACAGGAGAGGAGTGTGGAGGGTATGGTAGTGGGCACTATGTACAGGAGATGAATGTGGAGGGTATGCCAGCGGGCAGTATGTACAGGAGAGGAGTGTGAAGGATATCATGGGGCAGTATGTACAGGAGAGGAGTGTGGAGGGTATGATAGGGGCGGTATGTACAGGAGAGGAGTGTGGAAGGTATTATGAAGGTGGTATGTACAGGAGAGGAGTGTGGAGGGTATAACAGTGGGCAGTATGTACAGGAGAGGAGTGTGGAGGGTATAACAGTGGGCACTATGTACAGGAGATGAATGTGGAGGGTATGCCAGCGGGCAGTATGTACAGGAGAGGAGTGTGAAGGATATCATGGGGCAGTATGTACAGGAGAGGAGTGTGGAGGGTATGATAGGGGCAGTATGTACAGGAGAGGAGTGTGGAGGGTATGATAGGAGCAGTATGTACAGGAGAGGAGTGTGGAAGGTATTATGAAGGTGGTATGTACAGGAGAGGAGTGTGGAAAAAAAGATAGTTGGCAGTATGTACAGGGCAGGAGTGTGGAGGGTATCACAGTGCGCAGTATGTACAGGAGAGGAGTGTGGAGGGTATGACAGTGGGCACTATGTACAGGAGAGGAGTGTGGAGGGTATGACAGTGGGCAGTATGTACAGGAGAGAAGTGTGGAGGGTATGACAGTGGGCGGTATGTACAGGAGAGGAGTGTGGAGGATGTGACAGTGGGCAGTATGTACAGGAGAGGAGTGTGGAGGATGTGACAGTGGGCAGTATGTACAGGAGAGAAGTGTGGAGGGTATGACAGTGGGTAGTATGTACAGGAGAGAAGTGTGGAGGGTATGACAGTGGGCAGTATGTACAGGAGAGGAGTGTGGAGGGTATCACAGTGCGCAGTATGTACAGGAGAGGAGTGTGGAGGGTATGACAGTGGGCAGTATGTACAGGAGAGGAGTGTGGAGGGTATCACAGTGCGCAGTATGTACAGGAGAGGAGTGTGGAGGGTATGACAGTGGGCAGTATGTACAGGAGAGAAGTGTGGAGGGTATGACAGTGGGCGGTATGTACAGGAGAGGAGTGTGGAGGATGTGACAGTGGGCGGTATGTACAGGAGAGGAGTGTGGAGGGTATAACAGTGGGCGGTATGTACAGGAGAGGAGTGTGGAGGGTATGACAGTGAGCGGTATGTACAGGAGAGGAGTGTGGAGGGTATGACAGTGGGCACTATGTACAGGAGAGGAGTGTGGAGGATATGACAGTGGGCGGTATGTACAGGAGAGGAGTGTGGAGGATATGACAGTGAGCGGTATGTACAGGAGAGGAGTGTGGAGGGTATGACAGTGGGCAGTATGTACAGGAGAGGAGTGTGGAGGGTATCACAGTGCGCAGTATGTATAGGAGAGGAGTATGGAGGGTATGACAGTGGGTAGTATGTACAGGAGAGGAGTGTGGAGGATGTGACAGTGGGCAGTATGTACAGGAGAGAAGTGTGGAGGGTATCACAGTGCGCAGTATGTACAGGAGAGGAGTGTGGAGGGTATGACAGTGGGTGGTATGTACAGGAGAGGAGTGTGGAGGGTATGACAGTGGGTGGTATGTACAGGAGAGGAGTGTGGAGGATATGACAGTGAGCGGTATGTACAGGAGAGGAGTGTGGAGGATATGACAGTGGGCGGTATGTACAGGAGAGGAGTGTGGAGGATATGACAGTGGGTGGTATGTACAGGAGAGGAGTGTGGAGGATATGACAGTGGGTGGTATGTACAGGAGAGGAGTGTGGAGGGTATGACAGTGGGCTGTATGTACAGGAGAGGAGTGTGGAGGGTATGACAGTGAGCGGTATGTACAGGAGAGGAGTGTGGAGGATATGACAGTGGGCGGTATGTACAGGAGAGGAGTGTGGAGGATATGACAGTGGGTGGTATGTACAGGAGAGGAGTGTGGAGGATATGACAGTGGGTGGTATGTACAGGAGAGGAGTGTGGAGGGTATGACAGTGAGCGGTATGTACAGGAGAGGAGTGTGGAGGATATGACAGTGGGTGGTATGTACAGGAGAGGAGTGTGGAGGGTATGACAGTGGGTGGTATGTACAGGAGAGGAGTGTGGAGGATATGACAGTGAGCGGTATGTACAGGAGAGGAGTGTGGAGGATATGACAGTGGGCGGTATGTACAGGAGAGGAGTGTGGAGGATATGACAGTGGGTGGTATGTACAGGAGAGGAGTGTGGAGGATATGACAGTGGGTGGTATGTACAGGAGAGGAGTGTGGAGGATATGACAGTGGGCGGTATGTACAGGAGAGGAGTGTGGAGGATATGACAGTGGGCGGTATGTACAGGAGAGGAGTGTGGAGGATATGACAGTGCGCAGTATGTACAGGAGAGGAGTGTGGAGGATATGACAGTGAGCGGTATGTACAGGAGAGGAGTGTGGAGGATATGACAGTGGGCGGTATGTACAGGAGAGGAGTGTGGAGGGTATGACAGTGGGCAGTATGTACAGGAGAGAAGTGTGGAGGGTATGACAGTGGGCACTATGTACAGGAGAGGAGTGTGGAGGGTATGACAGTGAGCGGTATGTACAGGAGAGGAGTGTGGAGGATATGACAGTGGGTGGTATGTACAGGAGAGGAGTGTGGAGGGTATGACAGTGGGTGGTATGTACAGGAGAGGAGTGTGGAGGATATGACAGTGAGCGGTATGTACAGGAGAGGAGTGTGGAGGATATGACAGTGGGCGGTATGTACAGGAGAGGAGTGTGGAGGATATGACAGTGGGTGGTATGTACAGGAGAGGAGTGTGGAGGATATGACAGTGGGCGGTATGTACAGGAGAGGAGTGTGGAGGATATGACAGTGGGCGGTATGTACAGGAGAGGAGTGTGGAGGATATGACAGTGGGCGGTATGTACAGGAGAGGAGTGTGGAGGGTATGACAGTGGGCAGTATGTACAGGAGAGAAGTGTGGAGGGTATGACAGTGGGCACTATGTACAGGAGAGGAGTGTGGAGGGTATGACAGTGAGCGGTATGTACAGGAGAGGAGTGTGGAGGGTATGACAGTGGGCACTATGTACAGGAGAGGAGTGTGGAGGATATGACAGTGGGCGGTATGTACAGGAGAGGAGTGTGGAGGATATGACAGTGAGCGGTATGTACAGGAGAGGAGTGTGGAGGGTATGACAGTGGGCAGTATGTACAGGAGAGGAGTGTGGAGGGTATGACAGTGGGCAGTATGTACAGGAGAGAAGTGTGGAGGGTATGACAGTGGGCACTATGTACAGGAGAGGAGTGTGGAGGGTATCACAGTGCGCAGTATGTACAGGAGAGGAGTGTGGAGGGTATGACAGTGGGCAGTATGTACAGGAGAGGAGTGTGGAGGGTATCACAGTGCGCAGTATGTACAGGAGAGAAGTGTGGAGGGTATGACAGTGGGCGGTATGTACAGGAGAGGAGTGTGGAGGGTATCACAGTGCGCAGTATGTACAGGAGAGGAGTGTGGAGGGTATGACAGTGGGCAGTATGTACAGGAGAGGAGTGTGGAGGGTATCACAGTGCGCAGTATGTACAGGAGAGGAGTGTGGAGGTTATGACAGTGGGCAGTATGTAAAGGAGAGAAGTGTGGAGGGTATGACAGTGGGCGGTATGTACAGGAGAGGAGTGTGGAGGATGTGACAGTGGGCAGTATGTACAGGAGAGGAGTGTGGAGGATATGACAGTGGGCGGTATGTACAGGAGAGGAGTGTGGAGGGTATGACAGTGGGTGGTATGTACAGGAGAGGAGTGTGGAGGATATGACAGTGAGTGGTATGTACAGGAGAGGAGTGTGGAGGATATGACAGTGGGCGGTATGTACAGGAGAGGAGTGTGGAGGATGTGACAGTGGGCAGTATGTACAGGAGAGGAGTGTGGAGGATATGACAGTGGGCGGTATGTACAGGAGAGGAGTGTGGAGGATATGACAGTGAGCGGTATGTACAGGAGAGAAGTGTGGAGGGTATCACAGTGGGCGGTATGTACAGGAGAGGAGTGTGGAGGGTATGACAGTGGGTGGTATGTACAGGAGAGGAGTGTGGAGGATATGACAGTGAGCGGTATGTACAGGAGAGGAGTGTGGAGGATGTGACAGTGGGCAGTATGTACAGGAGAGAAGTGTGGAGGGTATGACAGTGGGTAGTATGTACAGGAGAGAAGTGTGGAGGGTATGACAGTGGGCAGTATGTACAGGAGAGGAGTGTGGAGGATATCACAGTGCGCAGTATGTACAGGAGAGGAGTGTGGAGGGTATGACAGTGCGCAGTATGTACAGGAGAGGAGTGTGGAGGGTATGACAGTGGGCGGTATGTACAGGAGAGGAGTGTGGAGGATATGACAGTGGGCAGTATGTACAGGAGAGAAGTGTGGAGGGTATGACAGTGGGCGGTATGTACAGGAGAGGAGTGTGGAGGATGTGTCAGTGGGCAGTATGTACAGGAGAGGAGTGTGGAGGGTATGACAGTGGGCGGTATGTACAGGAGAGGAGTGTGGAGGGTATGACAGTGGGCACTATGTACAGGAGAGGAGTGTGGAGGATATGACAGTGGGCGGTATGTACAGGAGAGGAGTGTGGAGGGTATGACAGTGGGCAGTATGTACAGGAGAGGAGTGTGGAGGGTATGACAGTGGGCAGTATGTACAGGAGAGGAGTGTGGAGGGTATCACAGTGCGCAGTATGTATAGGAGAGGAGTATGGAGGGTATGACAGTGGGTAGTATGTACAGGAGAGGAGTGTGGAGGATGTGACAGTGGGCAGTATGTACAGGAGAGAAGTGTGGAGGATATGACAGTGAGCGGTATGTACAGGAGAGGAGTGTGGAGGATATGACAGTGAGCGGTATGTACAGGAGAGGAGTGTGGAGGGTATGACAGTGGGCAGTATGTACAGGAGAGGAGTGTGGAGGGTATGACAGTGGGCAGTATGTACAGGAGAGAAGTGTGGAGGGTATGACAGTGGGTAGTATGTACAGGAGAGAAGTGTGGAGGGTATGACAGTGGGCAGTATGTACAGGAGAGGAGTGTGGAGGGTATCACAGTGCGCAGTATGTACAGGAGAGGAGTGTGGAGGGTATGACAGTGGGCAGTATGTACAGGAGAGGAGTGTGGAGGGTATCACAGTGCGCAGTATGTACAGGAGAGGAGTGTGGAGGGTATGACAGTGGGAGGTATGTACAGGAGAGGAGTGTGGAGGGTATGACAGTGGGCAGTATGTACAGGAGAGAAGTGTGGAGGGTATGACAGTGCGCAGTATGTACAGGAGAGGAGTGTGGAGGGTATGACAGTGGGCAGTATGTACAGGAGAGGAGTGTGGAGGATATGACAGTGGGCAGTATGTACAGGAGAGAAGTGTGGAGGGTATGACAGTGGGTGGTATGTACAGGAGAGGAGTGTGGAGGATATGACAGTGGGCGGTATGTACAGGAGAGGAGTGTGGAGGATGTGACAGTGGGCAGTATGTACAGGAGAGGAGTGTGGAGGATATGACAGTGGGCGGTATGTACAGGAGAGGAGTGTGGAGGATATGACAGTGCGCAGTATGTACAGGAGAGAAGTGTGGAGGGTATGACAGTGGGCGGTATGTACAGGAGAGGAGTGTGGAGGATGTGACAGTGGGCAGTATGTACAGGAGAGGAGTGTGGAGGATATGACAGTGGGCGGTATGTACAGGAGAGGAGTGTGGAGGATATGACAGTGAGCGGTATGTACAGGAGAGGAGTGTGGAGGATATGACAGTGGGCGGTATGTACAGGAGAGGAGTGTGGAGGGTATGACAGTGGGCGGTATGTACAGGAGAGAAGTGTGGAGGGTATCACAGTGGGCGGTATGTACAGGAGAGGAGTGTGGAGGGTATGACAGTGAGCGGTATGTACAGGAGAGGAGTGTGGAGGGTATGACAGTGGGCACTATGTACAGGAGAGGAGTGTGGAGGATATGACAGTGGGCGGTATGTACAGGAGAGGAGTGTGGAGGATATGACAGTGAGCGGTATGTACAGGAGAGGAGTGTGGAGGGTATGACAGTGGGCAGTATGTACAGGAGAGGAGTGTGGAGGGTATGACAGTGGGCGGTATGTACAGGAGAGGAGTGTGGAGGATATGACAGTGAGTGGTATGTACAGGAGAGGAGTGTGGAGGGTATGACAGTGAGCGGTATGTACAGGAGAGGAGTGTGGAGGATATGACAGTGGGCGGTATGTACAGGAGAGGAGTGTGGAGGGTATGACAGTGGGCAGTATGTACAGGAGAGGAGTGTGGAGGGTATGACAGTGAGCGGTATGTACAGGAGAGAAGTGTGGAGGGTATGACAGTGGGCGGTATGTACAGGAGAGGAGTGTGGAGGATATGACAGTGAGCACTATGTACAGGAGAGGAGTGTGGAGGATATGACAGTGGGTAGTATGTACAGGAGAGGAGTGTGGAGGATATGACAGTGAGCGGTATGTACAGGGGAGGAGTGTGGAGGATATGACAGTGGGCACTATGTACAGGAGAGGAGTGTGGAGGATATGACAGTGGGTAGTATGTACAGGAGAGGAGTGTGGAGGATATGACAGTGGGCAGTATGTACAGGAGAGGAGTGTGGAGGGTATGACAGTGGGCGGTATGTACAGGAGAGGAGTGTGGAGGATATGACAGTGAGCACTATGTACAGGAGAGGAGTGTGGAGGATATGACAGTGGGTAGTATGTACAGGAGAGGAGTGTGGAGGATATGACAGTGAGCGGTATGTACAGGGGAGGAGTGTGGAGGATATGACAGTGGGCACTATGTACAGGAGAGGAGTGTGGAGGGTATGACAGTGAGCGGTATGTACAGGAGAGGAGTGTGGAGGGTATCACAGTGCGCAGTATGTACAGGAGAGGAGTGTGGAGGGTATGACAGTGAGTGGTATGTACAGGAGAGGAGTGTGGAGGGTATGACAGTGGGCAGTATGTACAGGGCAGGAGTGTGGAGGGTATCACAGTGCGCAGTATGTACAGGAGAGGAGTGTGGAGGGTATGACAGTGGGTGGTATGTACAGGAGAGGAGTGTGGAGGGTATGACAGTGGGCGGTATGTACAGGAGAGAAGTGTGGAGGATATGACAGTGAGTGGTATGTATAGGAGAGGAGTGTGGAGGATATGACAGTGGGTGGTATGTACAGGAGAGGAGTGTGGAGGGTATGACAGTGCGCAGTATGTACAGGAGAGGAGTGTGGAGGGTATAACAGTGGTCGGTATGTACAGGAGAGGAGTGTGGAGGGTATGGTAGTGGGCACTATGTACAGGAGAGGAGTGTGGAGGGTATGCCAGCGGGCAGTATGTACAGGAGAGGAGTGTGAAGGATATAATGGGGCAGTATGTACAGGAGAGAAGTGTGGAGGGTATGACAGTGTGCAGTATGTACAGGAGAGGAGTGTGGAGGGTATGACAGTGGGCAGTATGTACAGGGCAGGAGTGTGGAGGGTATGACAGTGGGCAGTATGTACAGGGCAGGAGTGTGGAGGGTATGACAGTGGGCAGTATGTACAGGAGAGAAGTGTGGAGGGTATGACAGTGGGCAGTATGTACAGGAGAGAAGTGTGGAGGGTATCACAGTGCGCAGTATGTACAGGAGAGGAGTGTGGAGGGTATGTCAGTGGGCAGTATGTACAGGAGAGGAGTGTGGAGGGTATGACAGTGGGCACTATGTACAGGAGAGGAGGATGAGGGAATCTGGGAAGGAAAAATGTAAAGGTTTGTGGGAGGATGTTTAGGGACTGCGTAGTGGTTAAACAGGCCATACATGGATTGAAGTTAAGTCAATTAAGCAGAGACCAGCCATAGTCGATCTATGTATGGGCTAGCTGGTCAATCTACACAAGTCAATCTACTAATCGACTTGAGTACAACCAGCCTGACAGGTTTCTCCCAAAACAATCAGTGCTGCCAGCTATAGTTAGCAACACTGATGATTGTATTGTGTGGGTAGGGGAGGCTCTCCACTGGCAGAACACAACACTACAGGAGTGATTCCCCCATCCACAGGTCAGCAGGTGAGAGGGTATGTGGGGGCAGGCTGGAGAGGGAGGTCTGTCAGCAGGGGGGTGTAAGGTCTGTCAGCAGGGGGGTGTAAGGTCTGTCAGCAGGGGGGTGTAAGGTCTGTCAGCAGGGGGGTGTGAGGTCTGTCAGCAGGGGTGTGTGAGGTCTGTCAGCAGGGGGTGTGAGGTCTGTCAGCAGGGGGGTGTGAGGTCTGTCAGAAGGGGGGTGTGAGGTCTGTCAGCAAGGGGGTGTGAGGTCTGTCAGCAGGGGGTGTGAGGTCTGTCAGAAGGGGGGTGTGAGGTCTGTCAGCAGGGGGTGTGAGGTCTGTCAGCAGGGGGTGTGAGGTCTGTCAGCAGGGGGGTGTGAGGTCTGTCAGAAGGGGGGGTGAGGTCTGTCAGAAGGGGGGTGTGAGGTCTGTCAGCAGGGGGGTGTGAGGTCTGTCAGCAGGGGTGTGTGAGGTCTGTCAGCAGGGGGTGTGAGGTCTGTCAGAAGGGGGGTGTGAGGTCTGTCAGAAGGGGGGTGTGAGGTCTGTCAGCAGGGGGTGTGAGGTCTGTCAGAAGGGGGGTGTGAGGTCTGTCAACAGGGGGGTGTGAGGTCTGTCAGAAGGGGGTGTGAGGTCTGTCAGCAGGGGGGGTGTGAGGTCTGTCAGCAGGGGTGTGTGAGGTCTGTAAGCAGGGGGTGTGAGGTCTGTCAGAAGGGGGGTGTGAGGTCTGTCAGCAGGGGGGTGTGAGGTCTGTCCGCAGGGGGGTGTGAGGTCTGTCAGAAGGGGGGTGTGAGGTCTGTCAGAAGGGGGTGTGAGGTCTGTCAGCGGGGGGTGTGAGGTCTGTCAGAAGGGGGGTGTGTGGTCTGTCAGAAGGGGGGTGTGAGGTCTGTCAGCGGGGGGTGTGAGGTCTGTCAGAAGGGAGTGTGAGGTCTGTCAGAAGGGGGGGTGAGGTCTGTCAGCAGGGGGTGTGAGGTCTGTCAGAAGGGGGGTGTGAGGTCTGTCAGCAGGGGGGTGTGAGGTCTGTCCGCAGGGGGGTGTGAGGTCTGTCAGAAGGGGGGTGTGAGGTCTGTCAGAAGGGGGTGTGAGGTCTGTCAGCGGGGGGGGGTGAGGTCTGTCAGAAGGGGGGTGTGAGGTCTGTCAGAAGGGGGGTGTGAGGTCTGTCAGCGGGAGGTGTGAGGTCTGTCAGAAGGGGGGTGTGAGGTCTGTCAGAAGGGGGTGTGAGGTCTGTCAGAAGGGGGGTGTGAGGTCTGCCAGAAGGGGGGGTGTGAGGTCTGTCAGAAGGGTGTGTGAGGTCTGTCAGCAGGGGGGTGTGAGGTCTGTCAGCAGGGGGGTGTGAGGTCTGTCAGAAGGGGGGTGTGAGGTCTGTCAGCAGGGGGGTGTGAGGTCTGTCAGCAGGGGGGTGTGAGGTCTGTCCGCAGGGGGGTGTGAGGTCTGTCAGAAGGGGGGTGTGAGGTCTGTCAAAAGGGGGTGTGAGGTCTGTCAGCGGGGGGTGTGAGGTCTGTCAGAAGGGGGGTGTGAGGTCTGTCAGCAGGGGGGTGTGAGGTCTGTCAGAAGGGGGGTGTGAGGTCTGTCAGCGGGAGGTGTGAGGTCTGTCAGAAGGGGGGTGTGAGGTCTGTCAGTGGGGGGTGTGAGGTCTGTCATAAGGGGGTGTGAGGTCTGTCAGAAGGGGGGTGTGAGGTCTGTCAGAAGGGGGGTGTGAGGTCTGTCAGAAGGGGGGTGTGAGGTCTGTCAGAAGGGGGGGTGAGGTCTGTCAGCAGGGGGTGTGAGGTCTGTCAGCAGGGGTGTGTGAGGTCTGTCAGCGGGGGGTGTGAGGTCTGTCAGAAGGGGGGTGTGAGGTCTGTCCGCCGGGGGGTGTGAGGTCTGTCAGAAGGGGGGTGTGAGGTCTGTCAGAAGGGGGTGTGAGGTCTGTCAGCGGGGGGTGTGAGGTCTGTCAGAAGGGGGGTGTGAGGTCTGTCAGAAGGGGGGTGTGAGGTCTGTCAGAAGGGGGTGTGAGGTCTGTCAGAAGGTGGGGGTGAGGTCTGTCAGCAGGGGGTGTGAGGTCTGTCAGTGGGGGGTGTGAGGTCTGTCAGAAGGGGGGTGTGAGGTCTGTCAGCGGGGGGTGTGAGGTCTGTCAGAAGGGGGGTGTGAGGTCTGTCAGCAGGGAGTGTGAGGTCTGTCAGAAGGGGGGTGTGAGGTCTGTCAGAAGGGGGGTGTGAGGTCTGTCAGAAGGGGGGTGTGAGGTCTGTCAGAAGGGGGGTGTGAGGTCTGTCAGAAGGGGGGTGTGAGGTCTGTCAGAAGGGGGGTGTGAGGTCTGTCAGCGGGGGGTGTGAGGTCTGTCAGAAGGGGGGTGTGAGGTCTGTCAGAAGGGGGTGTGAGGTCTGTCAGCGGGGGGGTGTGAGGTCTGTCCGCAGGGAGGTGTGAGGTCTGTCAGAAGGGGGGTGTGAGGTCTGTCAGAAGGCGGGTGTAAGGTCTGTCAGCGGGGGGGTGTGAGGTCTGTCAGAAGGGGGGTGTGAGGTCTGTCAGAAGGGGGGTGTGAGGTCTGTCAGCAGGGGGTGTGAGGTCTGTCAGAAGGGGGGTGTGAGGTCTGTCAGAAGGGGGTGTGAGGTCTGTCAGAAGGGGGGTGTAAGGTCTGTCAGCGGGGGGGTGTGAGGTCTGTCAGAAGGGGGGTGTGAGGTCTGTCAGAAGGGGGGTGTGAGGTCTGTCAGAAGGGGGGGTGAGGTCTGTCAGCGGGGGGTGTGAGGTCTGTCAGCGGGGGGGTGTGAGGTCTGTCAGAAGGGGGGTGTGAGGTCTGTCAGCAGGGGGATGTGAGGTCTGTCTGCAGGGGGGTGTGAGGTCTGTCAGCGGGGGGTGTGAGGTCTGTCAGAAGGGGGGTGTGAGGTCTGTCAGCAGGGGGGTGTGAGGTCTGTCAGAAGCGGGGTGTGAGGTCTGTCAGCAGGGGGTGTGAGGTCTGTCAGAAGGGGGGTGTGAGGTCTGTCAGAAGGGGGGTGTGAGGTCTGTCAGAAGGGGGGTGTGAGGTCTGTCAGCAGGGGGTGTGAAGTCTGTCAGAAGGGGGGTGTGAGGTCTGTCAGAAGGGGGGTGTGAGGTCTGTCAGCAGGGGGTGTGAGGTCTGTCAGAAGGGGGGTGTGAGGTCTGTCAGAAGGGGGGTGTGAGGTCTGTCAGCAGGGGGTGTGAGGTCTGTCCGCAGGGGGGTGTGAGGTCTGTCAGCAGGGGGTGTGAGGTCTGTCAGCAGGGGGTGTGAGGTCTGTCAGCGGGGGGTGTGAGGTCTGTCAGCGGGGGGTGGGAGGTCTGTCAGCGGGGGGTGTGAGGTCTGTCAGCAGGGAGGTGTGAGGTCTGTCAGCGGGGGGTGTGAGGTCTGTCAGCGGGGGGTGTGAGGTCTGTCAGCGGGGGGTGTGAGGTCTGTCAGCAGGGAGGTGTGAGGTCTGTCAGCGGGGGGTGTGAGGTCTGTCAGAAGGGGGGTGTGAGGTCTGTCAGCAGGGAGGTGTGAGGTCTGTCAGCGGGGGGTGTGAGGTCTGTCAGCAGGGGGTGTGTGGTCTGTCAGCAGGGGGTGTGAGGTCTGTCAGCAGGGGGTGTGAGGTCTGTCAGCAGGGGGTGTGAGGTCTGTCAGCGGGGGGTGTGAGGTCTGTCAGAAGGGGGGTGTGAGGTCTGTCAGAAGGGGGGTGTGAGGTCTGTCAGCGGGGGGTGTGAGGTCTGTCAGAAGGGGGGTGTGAGGTCTGTCAGAAGGGGGGTGTGAGGTCTGTCAGAAGGGGGGTGTGAGGTCTGTCAGAAGGGGGGTGTGAGGTCTGTCAGAAGGGGGGTGTGAGGTCTGTCAGAAGGGAGGTGTGAGGTCTGTCAGCGGGGGGTGTGAGGTCTGTCAGAAGGGGGGTGTGAGGTCTGTCAGAAGGGAGGTGTGAGGTCTGTCAGCGGGGGGTGTGAGGTCTGTCAGAAGGGGGGTGTGAGGTCTGTCAGCAGGGGGTGTGAGGTCTGTCAGCAGGGGGTGTGAGGTCTGTCAGCAGGGGGTGTGAGGTCTGTCAGCAGGGGGTGTGAGGTCTGTCAGCGGGGGGTGTGAGGTCTGTCAGAAGGGGGGTGTGAGGTCTGTCAGAAGGGAGGTGTGAGGTCTGTCAGCGGGGGGTGTGAGGTCTGTCAGAAGGGGGGTGTGAGGTCTGTCAGCAGGGGGTGTGAGGTCTGTCAGCAGGGGGTGTGAGGTCTGTCAGCAGGGGGTGTGAGGTCTGTCAGCAGGGGGTGTGAGGTCTGTCAGCGGGGGGTGTGAGGTCTGTCAGAAGGGGGGTGTGAGGTCTGTCAGAAGGGGGTGTGAGGTCTGTCAGAAGGGGGGTGAGGTCTGTCAGAAGGGGGTGTGAGGTCTGTCAGAAGGGAGGTGTGAGGTCTGTCAGAAGGGGGGTGTGAGGTCTGTCAGAAGGGAGGTGTGAGGTCTGTCAGCGGGGGGTGTGAGGTCTGTCAGAAGGGGGGTGTGAGGTCTGTCAGCGGGGGGTGTGAGGTCTGTCAGTGGGGGGTGTGAGGTCTGTCAGCAGGGAGGTGTGAGGTCTGTCAGCGGGAGGTGTGAGGTCTGTCAGCAGGGAGGTGTGAGGTCTGTCAGCGGGAGGTGTGAGGTCTGTCAGAAGGGGGGTGTGAGGTCTGTCAGCAGGGGGGTGTGAGGTCTGTCAGAAGGGGGTGTGAGGTCTGTCAGAAGGGGGGTGTGAGGTCTGTCAGCAGGGGGTGTGAGGTCTGTCAGAAGGGGGGTGTGAGGTCTGTCAGCAGGGGGGTGTGAGGTCTGTCAGAAGGGGGTGTGAGGTCTGTCAGCAGGGGGGGTGTGAGGTCTGTCAGCAGGGGTGTGTGAGGTCTGTAAGCAGGGGGTGTGAGGTCTGTCAGAAGGGGGGTGTGAGGTCTGTCAGCAGGGGGGTGTGAGGTCTGTCCGCAGGGGGGTGTGAGGTCTGTCAGAAGGGGGGTGTGAGGTCTGTCAGAAGGGGGTGTGAGGTCTGTCAGCGGGGGGTGTGAGGTCTGTCAGAAGGGGGGTGTGTGGTCTGTCAGAAGGGGGGTGTGAGGTCTGTCAGCGGGGGGTGTGAGGTCTGTCAGAAGGGAGTGTGAGGTCTGTCAGAAGGGGGGGTGAGGTCTGTCAGCAGGGGGTGTGAGGTCTGTCAGAAGGGGGGTGTGAGGTCTGTCAGCAGGGGGGTGTGAGGTCTGTCCGCAGGGGGGTGTGAGGTCTGTCAGAAGGGGGGTGTGAGGTCTGTCAGAAGGGGGTGTGAGGTCTGTCAGCGGGGGGGTGTGAGGTCTGCCAGAAGGGGGGGTGTGAGGTCTGTCAGAAGGGTGTGTGAGGTCTGTCAGCAGGGGGGTGTGAGGTCTGTCAGAAGGGGGGTGTGAGGTCTGCCAGAAGGGGGGGTGTGAGGTCTGTCAGAAGGGTGTGTGAGGTCTGTCAGCAGGGGGGTGTGAGGTCTGTCAGCAGGGGGGTGTGAGGTCTGTCAGAAGGGGGGTGTGAGGTCTGTCAGCAGGGGGGTGTGAGGTCTGTCAGCAGGGGGGTGTGAGGTCTGTCCGCAGGGGGGTGTGAGGTCTGTCAGAAGGGGGGTGTGAGGTCTGTCAGCAGGGGGGTGTGAGGTCTGTCAGCAGGGGGGTGTGAGGTCTGTCCGCAGGGGGGTGTGAGGTCTGTCAGAAGGGGGGTGTGAGGTCTGTCAAAAGGGGGTGTGAGGTCTGTCAGCGGGGGGTGTGAGGTCTGTCAGAAGGGGGGTGTGAGGTCTGTCAGCAGGGGGGTGTGAGGTCTGTCAGAAGGGGGGTGTGAGGTCTGTCAGCGGGAGGTGTGAGGTCTGTCAGAAGGGGGGTGTGAGGTCTGTCAGTGGGGGGTGTGAGGTCTGTCATAAGGGGGTGTGAGGTCTGTCAGAAGGGGGGTGTGAGGTCTGTCAGAAGGGGGGTGTGAGGTCTGTCAGAAGGGGGGTGTGAGGTCTGTCAGAAGGGGGGGTGAGGTCTGTCAGCAGGGGGTGTGAGGTCTGTCAGCAGGGGTGTGTGAGGTCTGTCAGCGGGGGGTGTGAGGTCTGTCAGAAGGGGGGTGTGAGGTCTGTCCGCCGGGGGGTGTGAGGTCTGTCAGAAGGGGGGTGTGAGGTCTGTCAGAAGGGGGTGTGAGGTCTGTCAGCGGGGGGTGTGAGGTCTGTCAGAAGGGGGGTGTGAGGTCTGTCAGAAGGGGGGTGTGAGGTCTGTCAGAAGGGGGTGTGAGGTCTGTCAGAAGGTGGGGGTGAGGTCTGTCAGCAGGGGGTGTGAGGTCTGTCAGTGGGGGGTGTGAGGTCTGTCAGAAGGGGGGTGTGAGGTCTGTCAGCGGGGGGTGTGAGGTCTGTCAGAAGGGGGGTGTGAGGTCTGTCAGCAGGGAGTGTGAGGTCTGTCAGAAGGGGGGTGTGAGGTCTGTCAGAAGGGGGGTGTGAGGTCTGTCAGAAGGGGGGTGTGAGGTCTGTCAGAAGGGGGGTGTGAGGTCTGTCAGAAGGGGGGTGTGAGGTCTGTCAGAAGGGGGGTGTGAGGTCTGTCAGCGGGGGGTGTGAGGTCTGTCAGAAGGGGGGTGTGAGGTCTGTCAGAAGGGGGTGTGAGGTCTGTCAGCGGGGGGGTGTGAGGTCTGTCCGCAGGGGGGTGTGAGGTCTGTCAGAAGGGGGGTGTGAGGTCTGTCAGAAGGCGGGTGTAAGGTCTGTCAGCGGGGGGGTGTGAGGTCTGTCAGAAGGGGGGTGTGAGGTCTGTCAGAAGGGGGGTGTGAGGTCTGTCAGCAGGGGGTGTGAGGTCTGTCAGAAGGGGGGTGTGAGGTCTGTCAGAAGGGGGTGTGAGGTCTGTCAGAAGGGGGGTGTAAGGTCTGTCAGCGGGGGGGTGTGAGGTCTGTCAGAAGGGGGGTGTGAGGTCTGTCAGAAGGGGGGTGTGAGGTCTGTCAGAAGGGGGGGTGAGGTCTGTCAGCGGGGGGTGTGAGGTCTGTCAGCGGGGGGGTGTGAGGTCTGTCAGAAGGGGGGTGTGAGGTCTGTCAGCAGGGGGATGTGAGGTCTGTCTGCAGGGGGGTGTGAGGTCTGTCAGCGGGGGGTGTGAGGTCTGTCAGAAGGGGGGTGTGAGGTCTGTCAGCAGGGGGGTGTGAGGTCTGTCAGAAGCGGGGTGTGAGGTCTGTCAGCAGGGGGTGTGAGGTCTGTCAGAAGGGGGGTGTGAGGTCTGTCAGAAGGGGGGTGTGAGGTCTGTCAGAAGGGGGGTGTGAGGTCTGTCAGCAGGGGGTGTGAAGTCTGTCAGAAGGGGGGTGTGAGGTCTGTCAGAAGGGGGGTGTGAGGTCTGTCAGCAGGGGGTGTGAGGTCTGTCAGAAGGGGGGTGTGAGGTCTGTCAGAAGGGGGGTGTGAGGTCTGTCAGCAGGGGGTGTGAGGTCTGTCCGCAGGGGGGTGTGAGGTCTGTCAGCAGGGGGTGTGAGGTCTGTCAGCAGGGGGTGTGAGGTCTGTCAGCGGGGGGTGTGAGGTCTGTCAGCGGGGGGTGGGAGGTCTGTCAGCGGGGGGTGTGAGGTCTGTCAGCAGGGAGGTGTGAGGTCTGTCAGCGGGGGGTGTGAGGTCTGTCAGCGGGGGGTGTGAGGTCTGTCAGCGGGGGGTGTGAGGTCTGTCAGCAGGGAGGTGTGAGGTCTGTCAGCGGGGGGTGTGAGGTCTGTCAGAAGGGGGGTGTGAGGTCTGTCAGCAGGGAGGTGTGAGGTCTGTCAGCGGGGGGTGTGAGGTCTGTCAGCAGGGGGTGTGTGGTCTGTCAGCAGGGGGTGTGAGGTCTGTCAGCAGGGGGTGTGAGGTCTGTCAGCAGGGGGTGTGAGGTCTGTCAGCGGGGGGTGTGAGGTCTGTCAGAAGGGGGGTGTGAGGTCTGTCAGAAGGGGGGTGTGAGGTCTGTCAGCAGGGGGGTGTGAGGTCTGTCAGCAGGGGGTGTGAGGTCTGTCAGAAGGGGGGTGTGAGGTCTGTCAGAAGGGGGGTGTGAGGTCTGTCAGAAGGGGGGTGTGAGGTCTGTCAGCGGGGGGTGTGAGGTCTGTCAGAAGGGGGGTGTGAGGTCTGTCAGAAGGGGGGTGTGAGGTCTGTCAGAAGGGGGGTGTGAGGTCTGTCAGAAGGGGGGTGTGAGGTCTGTCAGAAGGGAGGTGTGAGGTCTGTCAGCGGGGGGTGTGAGGTCTGTCAGAAGGGGGGTGTGAGGTCTGTCAGAAGGGAGGTGTGAGGTCTGTCAGCGGGGGGTGTGAGGTCTGTCAGAAGGGGGGTGTGAGGTCTGTCAGCAGGGTTTGTGAGGTCTGTCAGCAGGGGGTGTGAGGTCTGTCAGCAGGGGGTGTGAGGTCTGTCAGCAGGGGGTGTGAGGTCTGTCAGCGGGGGGTGTGAGGTCTGTCAGAAGGGGGGTGTGAGGTCTGTCAGAAGGGAGGTGTGAGGTCTGTCAGCGGGGGGTGTGAGGTCTGTCAGAAGGGGGGTGTGAGGTCTGTCAGCAGGGGGTGTGAGGTCTGTCAGCAGGGGGTGTGAGGTCTGTCAGCAGGGGGTGTGAGGTCTGTCAGCAGGGGGTGTGAGGTCTGTCAGCGGGGGGTGTGAGGTCTGTCAGAAGGGGGGTGTGAGGTCTGTCAGAAGGGGGTGTGAGGTCTGTCAGAAGGGGGGTGAGGTCTGTCAGAAGGGGGTGTGAGGTCTGTCAGAAGGGAGGTGTGAGGTCTGTCAGAAGGGGGGTGTGAGGTCTGTCAGAAGGGGGTGTGAGGTCTGTCAGAAGGGGGGTGTGAGGTCTGTCAGAAGGGGGGTGTGAGGTCTGTCAGCGGGGGGTGTGAGGTCTGTCAGAAGGGGGGTGTGAGGTCTGTCAGCGGGGGGTGTGAGGTCTGTCAGTGGGGGGTGTGAGGTCTGTCAGCAGGGAGGTGTGAGGTCTGTCAGCGGGAGGTGTGAGGTCTGTCAGAAGGGGGGTGTGAGGTCTGTCAGCAGGGGGGTGTGAGGTCTGTCAGAAGGGGGTGTGAGGTCTGTCAGAAGGGGGGTGTGAGGTCTGTCAGCGGGGGGTGGGAGGTCTGTCAGAAGGGGGGTGTGAGGTCTGTCAGCAGGGGGTGTGAGGTCTGTCAGCAGGGAGGTGTGAGGTCTGTCAGCGGGAGGTGTGAGGTCTGTCAGAAGGGGGGTGTGAGGTCTGTCAGCAGGGGGGTGTGAGGTCTGTCAGAAGGGGGTGTGAGGTCTGTCAGAAGGGGGGTGTGAGGTCTGTCAGCGGGGGGTGTGAGGTCTGTCAGAAGGGGGGTGTGAGGTCTGTCAGAAGGGGGGTGTGAGGTCTGTCAGAAGGGGGGTGTGAGGTCTGTCAGCAGGGGGTGTGAGGTCTGTCAGCAGGGGGTGTGAGGTCTGTCAGCGGGGGGTGTGAGGTCTGTCAGAAGGGGGGTGTGAGGTCTGTCAGAAGGGGGGTGTGAGGTCTGTCAGAAGGGGGGTGTGAGGTCTGTCAGCAGGGGGTGTGAGGTCTGTCAGCGGGGGGTGTGAGGTCTGTCAGCAGGGGGTGTGAGGTCTGTCAGCGGGGGGTGTGAGGTCTGTCAGAAGGGGGGTGTGAGGTCTGTCAGAAGGGGGGTGTGAGGTCTGTCAGAAGGGGGGTGTGAGGTCTGTCAGCAGGGGGTGTGAGGTCTGTCAGCAGGGGGTGTGAGGTCTGTCAGAAGGGGGGTGTGAGGTCTGTCAGAAGGGGGGTGTGAGGTCTGTCAGCAGGGGGTGTGAGGTCTGTCAGCAGGGGGTGTGAGGTCTGTCAGAAGGGGGGTGTGAGGTCTGTCAGAAGGGGGGTGTGAGGTCTGTCAGCGGGGGGTGTGAGGTCTGTCAGAAGGGGGGTGTGAGGTCTGTCAGAAGGGGGGTGTGAGGTCTGTCAGAAGGGGGGTGTGAGGTCTGTCAGCGGGGGGTGTGAGGTCTGTCAGCAGGGGGGTGTGAGGTCTGTCAGAAGGGGGGTGTGAGGTCTGTCAGCAGGGGGTGTGAGGTCTGTCAGCAGGGGGTGTGAGGTCTGTCAGAAGGGGGGTGTGAGGTCTGTCAGAAGGTGGGGGTGAGGTCTGTCAGCAGGGGGTGTGAGGTCTGTCAGCAGGGGGTGTGAGGTCTGTCAGCAGGGGGTGTGAGGTCTGTCAGCAGGGGGTGTGAGGTCTGTCAGAAGGGGGGGTGAGGTCTGTCAGCAGGGGGTGTTGGGTCTGTCAGCAGGGGAGTGTGAGGTGGTCATGGAGGGATATCAATAAGTGGGTGTGTGGGAGGGGGGTAACTGGGAGTGATATCTTTTGGAGTAGGATCTGTCATCTGCAGGTTGGGAAATGGTCACCTGTGATATAAGGTGAAGGGAGGTGGCTAACATGGAAAGTGGCTGGGGAGTGACCTGGTTGGTGGGAAGTGACCTGGTTGGTGGGGAGTGTGAAATGGATGATGTGTTTCACTTTTCTTTCACATTTGCAGTAATGCTTACTGCCCTCTGAAAAGTGATCTGTGGTTTATTGCTTTTCAATGAGTGGTATAGAAGCAGCTGACAGGCGTTCATGAGGTGCTACTGCCACCTCCTTGTTTTTTTACATTGCTGAATGGTAGTTTTACATTGTTGGACTATGCTGCTACTGCGAGTGAGTTTGACATACTCTGCAGACTCCAAGCTGTCCATTGAGCTCAGTGCCTCTGATAAGAAGTGAGGAGAGGCACCGTGAGCTCATCCTCTCAGTCTGCTGCAGAGTGTGGCGGCTTGTATTTATACTGGCCGCTCGGTATGTGGCTTCTGACAGGCTGTGCAAGGAGGCCCCTATCTCCAGGACCATAGATCATAGGAGCCCCAAATGACCAGTAGTGGGTTTTTTTTTAATGGGTCTTAAGGTAAAGACCCATTAAAGGTAAGGTAAAGGGCCTGGAGCTGCAGCTGCAGCTCCAATATCCCCTATGTTAATCCGGCCCTGTGTATATAGAGAGACGAGTCTGTATCATTCTATATATCTCTGTGTATAACATCCCCCCCACTGACACCATAGATCAGAAGTCTGTATATTGTGTAGTCTCCATATAGATAATGTATAAATGGATGATGTATACTGTTTATAGAGAGGAGAGTCTGTATCATTCTATATATCTCTGTGTATAACATCCCCCCACTGATACCATAGATCAGAAGTCTGTATATTGTGTAGTCTCCATATAGATAATGTATAAATGGATGATGTATACTGTTTATAGAGAGGAGAGTCTGTATCATTCTATATATCTCTGTGTATAACATCCCCCCACTGATACCATAGATCAGAAGTCTGTATATTGTGTAGTCTCCATATAGATAATGTATAAATGGATGATGTATACTGTATATAGAGAGGAGAGTCTGTATCATTCTATATATCTCTGTGTATAACATCCCCCCACTGATACCATAGATCAGAAGTCTGTATATTGTGTAGTCTCCATATAGATAATGTATAAATGGATGATGTATACTGTATATAGAGAGAGGAGAGTCTGTATCATTCTATATATCTCTGTGTATAACATCCCCCCACTGATACCATAGATCAGAAGTCTGTATATTGTGTAGTCTCCATATAGATAATATATAAATGGATGATGTATACTGTATATAGAGAGGAGAGTCTGTATTATTCTATATATCTATGTGTATAACATCCCCCCACTGATATCATAGACCAGAAGTCTGTATATTGTGTAGTCTCCATATAGATAATGTATAAATGGATGAGGTATACTGTATATAGAGAGGAGAGGAGTCTGTATCATTCTATATATCCCTGTGTATATAGAGAGGAGTCTGTATCATTCTATATATCTCTGTGTATAACATCCCCCCACTGATACCATAGATCAGAAGTCTGTATATTGTGTAGTCTCCATATAGATAATGTATAAATGGATGATGTATACTGTATATAGAGGGGAGAGTCTGTATCATTCTATATATCTATGTGTATAACATCCCCCCACTGATACCATAGATCAGAAGTCTGTATATTGTGTAGTCTCCATATAGATAATGTATAAATGAATGATGTATACTGTATATAGAGAGAGGAGAGTCTGTATCATTCTATATATTCCTGTGTATAACATCCCCCCACTGATACCATAGATCAGAAGTCTGTATATTGTGTAGTCTCCATATAGATAATGTATAAATGGATGATGTATACTGTATATAGAGAGGAGAGTCTGTATCATTCTATATATCTCTGTGTATAATACCCCCCACTGATACCATAGACCAGAAGTCTGTATATTGTGTAGTCTCCATATAGATAATGTATAAATGGATGATGTATACTGTATATAGAGAGGAGAGTCTGTCAGGGTACCATTGGCGCCGGACCTGGGCGTTTGCATGCGCCTATGCGCCGGCGCGCTCCGTTACGCACCTTACAGCAAGTTCCTGTTGTTCCCGGGTGTCAGTGTGGCGCTAGGGCGCGCGCGGGTACCTGCATCTGATTGTTTGTTACCTATCTGACCCAGCTTGTCTGACCATCCGTCCCGCTCCAATCCGACCTGGCCTGCCTGACTACTCTTCTACTGCCTGCCTGATACCGTTGCCGATCTCTGCCTGTCTACCGACTCTGCCTCTGCCTGCTGTTACTGCCTGTCTCATACCCTTGCTGACCCGGACTGTCTGACCCTGCTTGTGCCTGCTGTTGTCCTTGCTGTTGCACCTTCAGCTTCAGCTCCAGTGATCTCTGCATCTCCAAGTGTTCCAGCTTGCTGCCTCCAGTCTCCACCTGATCTGCAGTCCAGCCTTCCCTGTGGGATCTCTCATCACTTCACCATCAGAGACTCCGCTCTACAGGCACTCCTACCCCACTGTGCTCAGGAGACCACTGTCCCCACTCCAGTGGCTCCTGAACCAGCGTTGTATGAGAGGTCTTCTCCTACAAGTCAGGCTCTACTACCAGGTACCTAACAGAACGAAGCAGCCATGACTGAGCCTGCAGGAGATACCTCTCCAATGAAGGAGATATGCACACACCTGGCGGCCCTCACCCAAGCAGTGCAAGCCCTTCAGGACAATTATAACAGACTGGAGGGACAAGTTCAGAATCTTGCAGGGTCTAACCCTTCAACCTCCTCTTCAGCTGCTGCCCCAACACAGACTGTTCCAGGTCCTTCAGTTGTAATGCTTCCGCCTGAACCACGGGTCCCCATTCCTGAAAGATTCTCCGGAGACCGGGCTAAGTTTCGGGCCTTCCGCAATGCTTGCCAGCTCTTCTTTGCTTTACAGCCCAGAACCTTTTCACTGGAAGCCACTAAAGTTGGATTTGTAATTTCCCTCCTACAAGGGGAACCACAGACCTGGGCACACCGTTTACTTGAAGGGGACTCTGCTCTAACACAATCCTTATCCGCTTTCTTCGAAGCCATGGCACAATTATATGAGGATCCTCAACAGACTGCCACAGCCGAATCAGTTCTGTTCGCGCTCCAACAAGGCCACAGACCTGCGGAGGACTATGTTACTGAATTCAGACGTTGAAGCGCGGACACATAGTGGAATGACGCGGCTCTGCGTCACCAGTTCCGCATTGGACTGTCCAAAAGTTTAAAAGATGAACTTGCTCGAGTAGGTATCCCAAATACCCTGGAGGCCTTGATCTCCTTAACCATTCAGATCGATCGTCGCCTCCGAGAACGCCGATCTGAACGATCAGTTCAACCAAACCGCCCGACCTGGATGACAGCACGAGCTCCAGTTCCTGCAGCACGCTACCTACCTGCACCCAGTCCAAATTCTGTCAATACCACACCGGACACCTCTGAACCAATGCAGTTAGGTCTGATGCGACCTGCCCTGTCTTCTGAAGAACGTGCCCGACGTCGGCAACTAAATCTGTGTCTTTACTGTGGAGGAACCGGGCACTATGTCCATAATTGCCCAGTCAAAATAAGTAAGTGTCCATCTCCTATACTTACCAGTCTCTCTGCTTTATCTACGAATTCTACCCATCTTGCCATTCCTCTCTCGTTACAGCTCCAAGAAAAGATACTCCAAGTCAACGCAATTATTGACTCCGGGGCATGCAGCTGCTTTATTGACTTAAACTTTGCCAATCAACACAACATCCCTTTATGGACTAAAGCTCATGGACTTTCTGTCTTCCTAGCCGATGGCTCCCGTATCAGATCCGGACAAGTGACACGAGAGACCCTGCCATTATCCACTACAACTTCTTCTCAACACAAGGAATTGCTGATCCTTGACGCCATCACCTCCCCTATGTTTCCCATTATCCTGGGCATCCCCTGGCTGCAGGCCCACAATCCACACATCCATTGGGCTTCAGGAGAAGTAAAATTCCTGTCATCCTACTGCCAAGAACACTGTCTGACGAAAGATTTGGATTCCCAAGCTACCCTGCTTTGTCTGGACTCCGACCAGAAAAATTGTCAGGTCATTCCCAAACAATATCAGGACTACATTGATGTCTTTAGCAAAAAGGGGTCAGATTCTCTTCCACCTCATCGTCCCTACGATTGCCCCATCGAATTGCTGCCAGGATCCGAAATTCCCTTCGGACGCATCTTTCCCCTATCTGAGAAGGAACAAGAAGTTTTGAAAACATACATAGATGAAAACATGGCCAAGGGATTCATTCGCCATTCTACTTCTCCAGCAGGTGCGGGAATATTCTTTGTTGCTAAAAAAGACAAATCTCTCCGCCCATGTATAGACTACCGAGAACTAAATAAAATCACGGTCAAAAATCGGTATCCCCTACCCTTGATACCCGAACTGTTCCAGAAATTAAGAACTGCCGTCATTTTTACTAAGCTTGATCTAAGAGGGAACTATAATCTGATCCGCATTCGGGCTGGGCATGAGTGGAAAACAGCTTTTCGGACCCGATTCGGGCATTATGAATATTTAGTCATGCCTTTTGGACTCTGCAATGCCCCTGCGACCTTTCAACACCTAATTAATGATGTGCTTAGAGACTTCCTAGATCTGTTTGTGATCGCATATCTAGATGATATTTTGATCTTTTCTCTGGATCTCCATCGAGAACATGTGTGCCAGGTGTTGGGTCGTCTCCGCTTACACAGACTTTATGCAAAAGCGGAGAAATGTGAGTTCGAACAACAGAGCATTCAATTCTTGGGCTTGATAATCTCCTCAACTGGCATCAGGATGGACCCACAGAAGGTTTCTGCTGTTCTGGACTGGCTGGTACCCCTGGACAAGAAGGGGGTTCAATGATTCATCGGGTTCGCAAACTTTTACAGGAAGTTTATCAGGGGTTTTTCTGCAATAATCGCACCAATCACGCAACTGACCAAACAGAATACCCGTTTTTCCTGGAATCACCTAGCCCAAGATGCTTTTGAGAACCTGAAGAGACTATTCACCTCAGCACCTATCCTCAGTCACCCTGAACCATCCTTGCCATTCATTTTAGAAGTGGACGCTTCAGAGATAGCGGTCGGTGCGATACTCTCGCAACGAAAGGGCAGTAAAGACGCTATGCATCCTGTGGGGTTCTTCTCCCGAAAACTCTCCTCTGCGGAGAGGAACTATGATGTTGGTGATCGGGAGCTTCTTGCCATCAAGACTGCATTAGAGGAGTGGAGGTACCTGTTGGAGGGGGCTATGCATCCAGTACTAATTTATACTGACCACAAAAATTTAGAATATTTACGATCTGCTAAAAGACTGAAACCCCGACAAGCCCGCTGGGCTCTGTTTTTTTCGATTTTTCCTTCCGCATTACTTATCGGCCAGGTTCAAGAAATGTCAAACCAGACGCATTATCACGAATGCATGACAACCCAAAGGACTTATCTGCTCCGGACACCATTTTACCCGCAAACAATTTTCTGCTCATACAAACTGATCTTCTCTCTCAGATTAAGGAAGCATCTTCTGAATCAGCCAGACCCACAGGGATTACCTTAAGTAACAAGGACGGACTGTTCTGGAGAGGGAGCCAAATTTTTGTTCCTGAGGAGGTTCGGGTCAAGGTCTTGGCACTCCTTCACGATCACCCACTGGCAGGTCACTTTGGGGTTCATAAGACCCTGGAATTGGTACAGCGTACCTTCTGGTGGCCCAATTTAAAGGACTTTTGCGAGAAGTATGTCAGCTCCTGCCCTATCTGTACCCAGAATAAGACTTCCAGGATTCGAGCTTGGGGCCTGTTAAAACCCTTACCGGTACCCGATAGGCCCTGGAAGATGATATCCATGGACTTTATTGTAGAGCTTCCATGTCCTGAGGGGTGTTCTGCTATCTTTGTGGTAGTAGATCGTTTTACCAAGATGGCCCATTTTCTCCCATTAAGAGGAACTCTGTCGGCTATTGAAACGGCTCACATCTTCATTAAGGAAATCATTAGACTTCACGGAATCCCTGTAAACATAACCTCTGACAGAGGGGTACAATTTACCTCACGTTTCTGGAGAGCCGTGTGTGAGTCTTTAAAAATCAAACTGGCCTTGTCTTCGGCCTATCACCCCCAGACCAATGGTCAGACGGAGAGGACCAATCAGACTCTTGAGCAGTATATCAGATGTTTTACCTCCTTCTCACAGGATGATTGGGTATCCCTGCTGCCCCTGGCAGAATTTGCCTACAACAATGCCAAACATTCAGCCACCGGTCAATCCCCCTTTTTCGCTAATTATGGCTTCCATCTAACCTTTTTACCCGATTTCCTTCCAGAGTCTCCAGTTCCGGCAGTACAGAGTACGGTAGATTTCATCAATCATAACAACCAGATGTTGCAGGAAGCAGTATCCAAGGCTCAGGCGGACAGCAAGAAAATCTTCGACCGGAAGAGAAGAGGGGAATTGAAGCTTCAGCTTGGCGATCAGGTATGGCTTTCTACAAGTAATATCAAACTAGCATGTCCTTCTAAGAAGTTGGCACCTAGATTTATGGGACCTTTTCCGGTTAAAAGAAAGATCAATGAAGTTTCGTATGAACTGACTTTGCCTGACTCTCTTAAGATACACCCCGTGTTCCATGTGTCATTGCTCAAACCTGCTGTACCTGATCCCTTCCCTGGTAGAGGAACTAGACCTCCTGAACCTATTGTGATTGATGGCAGCGAGGAATTTGAGGTTGAGGCTATCCTTGATTGCAGGAAAAGACAAGGGCAGATCCAGTTCCTAATCAAATGGAAGGGCTACGGCCCAGAAAGTAATTCATGGGAAGCAGATAGTAATGTGCATGCTAGGCGTTTAGTTCACGCCTATTTTTCTACCCACCCTGAAAAGAAAAGGCTTTTGGGCACCCGGAGGTTGCCCCTTGGGGGGGGCAATGTCAGGGTACCATTGGCGCCGGACCTGGGCGTTTGCATGCACCTATGCGCCCGCGCGCTCCGTTCCGCACCTTACAGCAAGTTCCTGTTGTTCCCAGGCGTCAGCGCGGCGCTAGGGTGCGCACGGGTATGCGGCGTACGGGCGTGCGCGCGTTCGCGATAGCGCTGGTTTGGTGCCAAAGTGCACACAAAAGTCCCCCTGTGCCTCTGGCACATTGCTGCTTCGTCTCAGCTCCGTGATTATTGTAAACCTGCATCTGATTGTTTGTTACCTATCTGACCCGGCTTGTCTGACCATCCGTCCCGCTCCAATCCGATCCGGCCTGCCTGACTACTCTTCTACTGCCTGCCTGATACCGTTGCCGATCTCTGCCTGCCTACCGACTCTGCCTCTCCCTGCTGTTACTGCCTGTCTCATACCCTTGCTGACCCGGACTGTCTGACCCTGCTTATGCCTGCTGTTGTCCTTGCTGTTGCACCTTCAGCTTCAGCTCCAGTGATCTCTGCATCTCCAAGTGTTCCAGTCTCCACCTGATCTGCAGTCCAGCCATCCCTGTGGGATCTCTCATCACTTCAGCATCAGAGACTCTGCTCTACAGGCACTCCTACCCCACTGTGCTCAGGAGACCACTGTCCCCACTCCAGTGGCTCCTGAACCAGCGTTGTATAAGAGGTCTTCTCCTACAAGTCAGGCTCTACTACCAGGTACCTAACAGCGTCTGTACCATTCTATATATCCATTCTGGGTATAGCTAGGCAGGATCAGCCAGTTATTAGTGTAGTGTGTAGACAGAGATAGATTAGGCAGGCAGGTTAGTTAGTGGGGTGCAGGCAGTGTATTTTATATATATATATATATATATATATATATATATATATATATATATATATATATATATATATATATATATATATATATACTCTGCATTTAGTGTAGACTAGACATTCAGTGTAGATTCTATATTCTGCCAGTGGAGGCAATGTAGTATATATAAACACAGTGTATTGTTCAGGGGAACCCTGTGCCAAAATTAAAAAATAAAATGGTGTGAGGGTCCCCCCAAAATCCATACTAGGCCCTTCAGGTCTGATATAGATTTTAAGGGGAACCCTGCGCCAAAATTTTAAATAAAAATGGCGTGGGGATCACCCCAAAATTCCATACTGGACCCTTATCCCAGCATGTAACCTGGGATAAGATAGTGGGAAGGACGAGCGAGCGCCCCCCTGCCTCCTGAACCGTACCAGGCCACATGCCCTCAACATGGGGAGGGTGCTTGGGGGTCCCCTCCAAAGCACCTTGTCTCCATGTTGATGGGGACAAGGGTCTCATACCTACAACCCTTGCCCGGTGATTGTGGGGGTCTGCGGGCGTTGGGCTTATCAGAATCTGGAAGCCGTTTTAACAAGGGGGCCCCCAGATCCTGCCCCCCATGTGAATAGATAATGGGGTACATTGTACCCCTACGCAGTCACCAAAAAAGTAAAAATGACAGAAGACAGTTTTGGACTTCCTTTATTTAAAAAAAATAAGTATCCCGTGATGTACATTCATCTTCAATAATGGCACTGATGGACCCAAAAGATAGAAAAAAACAAAAGCTCTGCCTCGATTGGAGGCGTCCCGCTGACTGCGGTCTCTTGGCTGTGACAGCTGTTATATAGGCAAGGGCGGGGCCAGCCGGTGATGTAACCGATTGACGATGGATGTCCATTGCGGGACACTTTTTTTTTAGTAAAGGAATTGTCCAAAACTGTCCCCTGTCATTTTTTTACTTTTTTGACCTCTGACGAAGGAGCTGCACATGCTCCGAAACGCGTTACCGCCCCTTTCTCCCCCACTGACACCATCAGCCTTGTGTGTCCACAGTGAACCCGGAACACAGGCTTCCCTGCTGCCTCCTCTCTCCAATACGTACGAGAACGCTTTACAGCTGCTGGATGACTCCACACTGCTCTCTACCACCGTGCCGAGGATGGACACATGCCACAGATGAGGACTCCTGATTTTATCATGTCTTTTAACACTCAACAATCTTGTAAGTGCTTTTAACCCTTTGTGCACTTTATTAAATTTTGCATACTGCACTTAGAGGCGCCTTTCTTTTCCTTTTGTAGGACAAAAGAGACACAGCTGCCTGCACCCTAGCATCCAAGCCGCCTGTTTCCTGACAACCAATCACATCAGTGGTTAATAGGATGCCTGTGGTCACACAACACTCTGTGATTCCATGAAAAACAATATGTGGGGTCCCCCAAAAATCTATACCAGACCTTCATGACAGTTTGGGTTCTGGTATACATTTTAAGGTAAATCCCACACAGAAAATAAAACAAAAAATGGCATGAGGTCTTCCCCAAAATCCATACCAGACCCTAAAAGTGCTATGGTTGAGGAGGGGGAGCAGTAAGTGTACACCCCCTCAACTGAATCATACCAGGTCATCTGATTTCAACATTGCTAGGGTACCTTGCCAGGGGGGGGGCTGGCAAGGCACCTTGTACATATGTTGATGAGAACAAGGGCCTCTTCCCTACATCCCACATCCTTTGCCCAGTGGATGTGGTGAGATTGACCCCAGTGACTGAGTGGCTGATGTCCTAGCAAACGATGACATCATCATACATCATTGTACATCATCCTTGGTTGCTAGGGTGATGGTGACCTTGAATGTCCTAGGAACTGATGAGGGAAGGTGGATACATGGACCTGGTTAGGAAGCTGTCATATGTATGACTTCTTGCAACAAAAAAGAGGTTTCTTCACTAGGAAGGTGGTGGACAGATTGTTTAGTTCAGAACAGTCACAGATTGCAGAAAACCCTGTGTCACTGTGAACTTGAACCTCATCCCTACCAGGGATCAGCCAGTCTGTCTGGGATCCATTCATAGGCCTCTCTGAGCCCCACTTTCATAAATATATTTGTATATAAATTTTCAGAGACTGCAAACTTCAAACCCGAAGAATTTACTGTGAAATTAAAGTAATACCAAACCCTGGTGACTACAAGTGTAGACTTTATTCCCTCATCATTCTGAAGTCATCCATATGTGGCGCCATCCTAGGTCAGGTTCTAGAAGTGAGCTAAATTTATTTTTTTGGCTCTGTTATTAGTGAAGACTTAATTGTGTATCAATCCTTCTGGGGGATTCCCATGACTGGGATGGCTGTGTGTGCTGGGAGGGGGTTTTCCATCTGAAAGGTGTGGAGATGCTGTGTGTGTTGAATTTGCCATCTTTAAACAATTGCTATATGGTGATGTCTCTGCTGGACTGGGCTGTCTCTTTGCTGGACTGGATAGTCTCTTTGCTGGATTGGGCTGTCTGTTTGCTGAACTGAGCAGTCTATTTGCTGAATTAGGGAGTCTCTTTGCTGGATTGGGCAGTCTCTTTGCTGGACTGGACAGTCTCTTTGCTGGACTGGACAGTCTCTTTACTGGATTAGGAAGTCTCTTTGCTGGATTGAGCAGTCTCATTAATGGATTGGGTTGTCTCTTTGCTGAACTGAGTAGTCTCTTTGCTGGACTGGGCTGTCTTTGCTGGATTGGGCAGTCTCTTTGCTGGACTGGGCAGTCTCTTTGCTGGACTGAGCAGTCTCATTAATGGATTGGGTTGTCTCTTTGCTGAACTGAGCTTTCTCTTTGCTGGACTAGGCTGTCTCTTTTCTGGACTGGACAGTCTCTTTACTGGATTGGGCTGTCTCTTTGCTGAATATATGAGGATGTCTCTCTACTGGATTGGGCTGCCTCTTTGCTGGATTGGAATGTCTATTTGCTGAATTTGGCTGTCTCTTTGAATATATGGGGATCTCTCTCTACTGGATTGGGCTGTCTCTTTGCTGGATTGGGCTGTCTCTTTTCTGAATATATGGCGATGTCTCTCCACTGAATTGAGCTGTCCCTTTTTTGGTGATGTCTCTGCTGGACTGGGTTGTCTCTTTGCTGGACTGGACAGTCTCTTTGCTGGATTGGGCTGTCTGTTTGTTGAACTGAGCAGTCTATTTGCTGAATTAGGGAGTCTCTTTGCTGGATTGGGCTGTCTCTTTGCTGAACTGAGCAGTCTCTTTGCTGGATTGGGCTGTCTCTTTGCTGAACTGAGCAGTCTCTTTGCTGGATTGGGCAGTCTCTTTACTGGATTGGGCAGTCTCTTTGCTGGATTGGGCAGTCTCTTTGCTGGACTGGACAGTCTCTTTACTGAATTGGGCAGTCTCTTTGCTGGATTGTGCTGTCTCTTTGCTGGATTGTGCTATCTCTTTGATGGACTGGGCTGTCTCTTTGCTAGGCTAGGCAGTCTCTTTACAGAATTGTGCTGTCTCTTTGCTGAATATATGAGGATGTCTCTCTACTGGTTTGGGCTGTCTCTTTGCTGGATTGGAATGTCTCTTTTCTGAATTGGGCTGTCTCTTTGCTGAATATATGGGGATCTCTCTCTACTGGATTGTGCTATCTCTTTGATGGACTGGGCTGTCGCTTTGCTAGGCTAGGCAGTCTTTTTACTCGATTGTGCTGTCTCTTTGCTGAATATATGGGGATCTCTCTCTACTGGATTGGGCTGTCTCATTGCTGGATTGTGCTGTCTCTTTGCTGGATTGGGCTGTCTCTTTTCTGAATATATGGGGATGCCTCTCCACTGAATTGAGCTGTCCCTTTTTTGAATATATGGGGATGTCTCTTTGCTAGATTGGGCCAACTTGTTGCTGAATATATAGAAATACAAGCACTGATGACTTGGAATACACTTTTAATTTTCATACATTAAGTTACATTGAGTTTCATACATTAACCACTTCCCGACTGACTCCTGTAGATATACGTTGGCAGAATGGCAAGGCTGCTGTCACGTACCTGGCGGTAGAGCCTGATGTGCAGGGAACGGCCTCTCTTGCTCCTCTGATTCTGGCCCCCTGATAGAGTAGACAGGAGGAGCAGAAGTGCAGAGTCGCACAAGTGCCAAACAGTTCGTCTTCACTGTAATGTGGAACAGCGGCAGGTGGCACGGTGCTGGAGCAGGGTTCTCCAATGAGCGGAAGATGCAGGTCGGGCAAGCGGGGTCAAACACTGGCAGGAACGTCAGGAACAGAAGCGGAGGCAGGTGCGTAGTCTGGATGCAGGCAGGGTCGGCAACGGGCTGGCAGCGTGGTAGTAGAAGGAGCAGGCAGATGCGGAGTCAGAACAAGCCGGGTCAGATGCAGGCAGCAGGTAGCAGAGTCAGAGGCAAGCCGGGTCGGTAAACAGGTGCAGGTATCACGGGTAAAGCAGGCAGGAACACACGGGAACGCTGTAGAACGGACAGCACTGGATGCAAGCACAGACCAGGTTTAAATAGCCCCTTGGTAATGTGCACACAGGTGAACCGAAGGTGTTCTGACAGAGGCTGAGGTCACAGGTCAACTTCTCCGTCAGCCATCTTG
The DNA here is from genome assembly GCF_042186555.1 of Aquarana catesbeiana. Lineage (NCBI taxonomy): Eukaryota > Metazoa > Chordata > Amphibia > Anura > Ranidae > Aquarana > Aquarana catesbeiana. The sequence goes on along the minus strand of NW_027362669.1, from coordinate 313,147 downwards.
AGTACTGGCTAGTCTTCCCTGACAGGCTGAGGTCACAGGTCGACTTCCCCTTCGGCCATCTTGATTACTGGCTGGTCTTCCCTGACAGCTGCGCAAAGTAACGTGCTCATACGTTACTTTGAATTTGCCGCCGTGTGCCCGCACACGCATGCCTGCCGCGAGCTCCGTGAGTCGGGTCGCGGGTCCCGCGGACTCGATAGCCGCAGGGATACCCGCGATCGCCTCACGGAGAGGATGAAAGGGGAGATGCTGATGTGAACAGCATCTCCCGTTCTGCCTAGTGACAGTGTCACTGATCTCTGCTCCCTGTCATCGGGAGCAGAGATCAGTGTAGTGTAACACACAGCCCATCCCCCTACAGTAAGAAACACATCCCTAGTACTGACTTAACCCCTCCCCGCCCCCTAGTGGTTAACCCCTTCACTGCCAGTGTCATTTACACAGGAATCAGTGCATTTGTATAGCACTGATTGCTGTGTAAATGACAATGGTCCCAAAAATGTGTCAAAAATGTCCGATGTGTCCGCCATAATGTCACAGTCACAATGAAAATCGCTGATCGCCACCATTACTAGTAAAAAAAAAATGTAAAAAACTAAAAAAAATTATAAAAACTATCCCCTATTTTGTAAACGCTATAACTTTTGCGCAAACATATCAATAAACGCTTATTGCAATTTGTTTTACCAAAAATATGTAGAAGAATATGTATCGGCCTAAACTGAGGAAAAAAATGTTTTTTTTTAATATATTTTTTGGGGGATATTTATTATAGCAAAATGTAAAAAATAATGCGTTTTTTTCAAAATTGTCGCTCTTATTTTGTTTATAGCGCAAAAAATAAAAATCGCAGAGATGATTAAATACCACCAAAAGAAAGCTCTATTTGTGGGAAAAAAAGATGTCAATTTTGTTTCGGAGCCACGTAGCATGACCGCGCAATTGTTAGTTAAAGCGACGCAGTGCCGAATCGCAAAAAGTGCTCTGGTCAGGAAGGGGGTAAATCCTTCCGGGGCTGAAGTGGTTAAGAGTGTTAAAATAAAAGTGGGTGCACTGAAGGACTTGGTGGGATAGCCAGTGGTCGGATTCAGTGGGACGGCCCTGGGGGATGTTGGTGATAAGGCCCGGGGGCCCAGGCCTAAAGCTGTGTAAGGGGCCCCAAAGTTTCTGATGGCTGCCTTGCTGAGGACTGAGTGAAGTTTTATGTATGTGCCTGAAAATACCCTGTGCCTGGTTACTTGCTCTATTAAGGGATCAGAACCTGGGATCAGATCAGCGGACCAAGTCAGAGGTCCACTACACATACTGTACATAGGAAGACACCAACAATACTGTACACAGGACTATTGTATCAATCTGTATGATCAGATCTTATTGATCGGGATTTATAGAATTGTAGATCCTCCATCTCAGTGTGAAGAAGGAGAAGTCTTCTGTGAAAGGTGGAGGTCTGTCCATGGTCTGTCTGTACAATATGTTGGTGGAATCTGTGGTAGATAACCGGTGGTTTAGGTCTCCTCAGATTGGGAATCCCACCAGACAGTCTATGTATGGTGCATTTATATGGAAAAAATGGATCATCACATCAAAGTCTGAGGAATGTTTCTGATGGAGAATCTTTTTATTCTTATATAATGAGGTATTATTACAATTCTAAAAGAAATTAAAATTTGGACATTTTCTGTTGATTCTTCTGAATACCAACATAGTCATAGTGACCCCTCAGGAATCCTCCAACCATATCGCTCCAAATTTACACCCCCCCATACACCCAGCCTGAGGAAGTTTTAGACTTGTTCTGATCTCTGTATAGAAAGGGGAAGTTGGAAGCTCTGAGCAATGAGTTGTGTAAGAACTGACAGAAGACAGCAGACTCCGATAGAGGAAGTAGAAGAAACCCCCCTCCCCCGCCTCCTCTTCCTGCATTAGGAAATCATTGTAAGTAACATTCAGATTAACTTCTTATTCACACACATTCGATCTTCATACAGTAGAAGAAGTTGGACTCTCTTGGTGCCGTGGTTCCAGGTTCTATCTTCCAGAATCTTCTGTGATTGGACTCTTCACCTTTCTAGAACTACATTCAGGTCTCGTCTTTGTCGGGAAGTACAAACAATCAGATTAGAGGATGTATGCACAGATCTAACAAGGTGAGACCCCACCAATCATTCTTCTGACTGCTCTAAATAAGGTCTATATCCATATAGATAATGTATAAATGGATGATGTATACTGTATATAGAGAGGAGAGTCTGTATCATTCTATATATCTCTGTGTATAACATCCCCCCACTGATACCATAGATCAGAAGTCTGTATATTGTGTAGTCTCCACATAGATAATGTATAAATGGATGATGTATACTGTTTATAGAGAGGAGAGTATGTATCATTCTATATATCCCTGTGTATAACATCCCCCCACTGATACCATAGACCAGAAGTCTGTATATTGTGTAGTCTCCATATAGATAATATATAAATGGATGATGTATACTGTATATAGAGAGGAGAGTCTGTATCATTCTATATATCTCTGTGTATAACATCCCCCCCACTGATACCATAGACCAGAAGTCTGTATATTGTGTAGTCTCCACATAGATAATGTATAAATGGATGATGTATACTGTTTATAGAGAGGAGAGTATGTATCATTCTATATATCCCTGTGTATAATATCCCCCCACTGATACCATAGACCAGAAGTCTGTATATTGTGTAGTCTCCATATAGATAATATATAAATGGATGATGTATACTGTATATAGAGAGGAGAGGAGTCTGTATCATTCTATATATCTCTGTGTATAACATCCCCCCCCACTGATACCATAGATTAGAAGTCTGTATATTGTGTAGTCTCCATATAGATAATATATAAATGGATGATGTATACTGTATATAGAGAGAGGAGAGTCCGTATCATTCTATATATCTCTGTGTATAACATCCCCCCACTGATACCATAGATCAGAAGTCTGTATATTGTGTAGTCTCCATATAGATAATGTATAAATCGATGATGTATACTGTTTATAGAGAGGAGAGTCTGTATCATTCTTTCCTGGCCCATCCTCCCGTCAGCACATAACGGGTTAACACCTCCTCCGGAGCCCCACATGACCACCTGTACCTAGCTGAATAAAAGACAGCCCCTCCCCCAACTAGGATGTTCTTTTTTGGTCTGCTCCAGGCCACCTATTGATTGCAGTTGGTAAGTAATTTGTTTGCTGCATCCCCCCTGCCGAACCTACCCCTCCATGTTCAGCCTCTCATGGAGTTGGAAGACCCAGAATGCTGAAGGTAAATCCTTCTAAAAACTGGGTGCCTTGTGCCAAGGCCGTGGGCAAAATGATACTTAAACAGCATTGATATTGTACAGGTGTGGTATTATATGAAATAATAAATGTCATCATTGCCTCTCCCTTTGGGTTTTTTTCTGTCTGTATATGCAGCGCACCGCACTGCTCTCCTGGCTTTATTGTCAGTCTGAGAGCAGCTGTGAATGTTGTCACAGGGGGCAGGGAGATGGGCAGAATGGGATGGGAACTGCCAGATGCCATGCAATGGGGTAAATGATCTTTGAGGTCTGCAGTTGGGAGGGCTTCTCTCCCTCTCTCTCTGCAGTCCTGCCAGGTAAAGGACTTCCCTCAGATTCTGAGTCTCCTGTCTGTCTTTGGATGTCTGTCCTGGCTCCCCTGCTCTGCTATGTACTTCTGTGGGTTTGACGGTCTGACTGGTTTTTGTCTCAGACCCTGACTGTGCTGTCTGCCTTTGGAAATGCTGCCTGAGTGAGTGAGTGGATGAAGGCAGATGGCTCTTAAAGAGACAGTGTACCTGTTTTTTGGTGAGAGGTAAGATACTTTTCTCCATATATTTTGTGCAAATATGAGCCTGCCACACCTGTTAGTGGCACAGAAGATTAGCAAAGGTAGGAGGGGGCAACGTGGGACATGGTTCTTAAGAGTGGCTGAGAAAAATATGCAAATTAAGGTGTGTTGCATTATTTTAGGAGCAGAAACCCCGAATGCAAATGCTCCAAAAAACATAAGACCCGCCAACGATCATTTTATCCTGACCAGGACGATGACGCCTAACAGGTTGTCACATACATAAAGCATGTGGTCAATACACTCTAAAGGAGTTGTTTCCACTTACCCTGTGAAGGGACAGGATCCAGGAGATTGGCACATGCGTTTATACCAGCATGATAGGAAATACCTCGCCCAGCTCAGGGTGCATTGTGGGCCGGCATGCAGTCTGCAGTGGCAGAGAAATGAAATTGCACAGGTTGCCTCACAAGGATGGGGGTTGTGCAAAATTCTAAGTCCTATCAAGGCGGCTATAGCAGAAAGTACCGTATATACTCGAGTATAAGTCGTTCCGAGTATAAGTCGAGGCCCTAATTTACTACAAAAAAAATGGGAAAAACTAATTGACCCGAGTATAAGACGAGGGTGAGAAATGCACAGCTACTGTAAGTGGAAAAGAGGGTCAACAATGCCCATTTGCAGCCTCACTGTGCCCATTTGCAGCCTCACTGTGCCCATTTGCAGCATCACTGTGCCCATTTGCAGCCTCACTGTGCCCATTTGCAGCCATAGGTCCCCTGAACTTCAAACTCGGTAGTTAAGGGTTCCTAGATGCCCCCTAGCTGCAGCCAAAATTTGGGGTCTCTGAACCCAAAGCGCCCCGAAATGACATTGCTGCAGATGGACACAGTTGACCGAATTTGGGGCCCCGTATCTCGGGGCCACTTAGTGCTAGGAACCCCAAATTTGGCGTGCAAACCCAGTGGAACTAATACCATAAAATTTCCAAAGCTGGGGTTTCTAGCACCAAGTGGCCCTGAGATACAGGGCCCCAAAAATCAGAAAAATGTCAAGCACTTTTCTGCAGCAGAGAATGACATTTTCCGAACCGGTTTTGGGTGCCCCGTATCTCAGGGCCACTTGGTGCTAGGAACCCCAGCTTTGGATATGTTATGGTACCAGTTCCAATGGGTTTGCACACCCAATTTGGGGTTCCTAGCACCAAGTGGCCCTGAGATATGGGGCCCCAAAGTCGGTTCAGAAAATGTCAAGCACTTTTCTTCAGCAGAGAATGACATTTTCCGAACAGATTTTGGGGCCCCGTATCTCGGGGCCACTTAGAGCTAGGAACTTCATCTTTGGATATGTTGTGGCACCAGTTCCACTGGGTTTGCATACCAAATTTGGGGTTCCTAGCACCAAGTGGCCCTGAGATACGGGGCCCGAAATTCGGTTCGGAAAATGAAATTTTTTGCTGCAGAAAAGTGCTTGACTCAAGTATAAGTCGAGGGGGGCACTTTCAGCACAAAAAAATGTGCAGAAAAATTCGACTTATACTCGAGTATATACGGTATGCTGCAAATATCTACACCACAAGCAACACCCATAATGATAGAGCGTAAATCACTCATTGATGGAGGATGGTCTTTTCCCACAATGATAGAGTGTAAATCGCTCATTTATTGAGGATGGTCTTTTCCCATAATGATAGAGCGTAAAGCGCTTGTTGATGAAGGATGGTCTTTTCCCACAATGATAGAGCGTAAAGCGCTTGTTGATGAAGGATGGTCTTTTCCCACAATGATAGAGCATAAATCGCTCGTTGATGGAGGATGGTCTTTTCCCACAGTGATACAGCATAAATCGCTCGTTGATGGAGGATGGTCTTTTCCCACAATGATAGAGCGTAAATCGCTCGTTGATGAAGGATGGTCTTTTCCCACAGTGATAGAGCATAAATCGCTCGTTGATGGAGGATGGTCTTTTCCCCATAATGATAGAGCGTAAATCGCTCGTTGATGAAGGATGGTCTTTTCCCACAGTGATAGAGCATAAATCGCTCGTTGATGGAGGATGGTCTTTTCCCCATAATGATAGAGCGTAAATCGCTCGTTGATGAAGGATGGTCTTTTCCCACAATGATAAAGCGTAAAGCGCTTGTTGATGAAGGATGGTCTTTTCCCACAATGATAGAGCATAAATCGCTCGTTGATGGAGGATGGTCTTTTCCCCATAATGATAGAGCGTAAATCGCTCGTTGATGAAGGATGGTCTTTTCCCACAGTGATAGAGCATAAATCGCTCGTTGATGGAGGATGGTCTTTTCCCACAATGATAAAGCGTAAAGCGCTTGTTGATGAAGGATGGTCTTTTCCCACAATGATAGAGCATAAATCGCTCATTGATGAAGGATGGTCTTTTCCCTATAAGTATAGAGCATAAAGCACTCATTGATGAAGGATGGTCTTTTCCCACAATGATAGAGCATAAAGCACTCATTGATGAAGGATGGTCTTTTCCCACAATGATAGAGCGTAAAGCGCTCGTTGATGGAGGATGGTCTTTTCCCACAGTGATAGAGCATAAATCGCTCGTTGATGGAGGATGGTCTTTTCCCACAATGATAAAGCGTAAAGCGCTTGTTGATGAAGGATGGTCTTTTCCCACAATGATAGAGCATAAATCGCTCATTGATGAAGGATGGTCTTTTCCCTATAAGTATAGAGCATAAAGCACTCATTGATGAAGGATGGTCTTTTCCCACAATGATAGAGCATAAAGCACTCATTGATGAAGGATGGTCTTTTCCCACAATGATAGAGCGTAAAGCGCTCGTTGATGGAGGATGGTCTTTTCCCCATAATGATAGAGCGTAAATCGCTCGTTGATGAAGGATGGTCTTTTCCCACAGTGATAGAGCATAAATCGCTCGTTGATGGAGGATGGTCTTTTCCCACAATGATAAAGCGTAAAGCGCTTGTTGATGAAGGATGGTCTTTTCCCACAATGATAGAGCATAAATCGCTCATTGATGAAGGATGGTCTTTTCCCCATAAGTATAGAGCATAAAGCACTCATTGATGAAGGATGGTCTTTTCCCACAATGATAGAGCGTAAAGCGCTCGTTGATGGAGGATGGTCTTTTCCCCATAATGATAGAGCGTAAATCGCTCGTTGATGAAGGATGGTCTTTTCCCACAGTGATAGAGCATAAATCGCTCGTTGATGGAGGATGGTCTTTTCCCACAATGATAAAGCGTAAAGCGCTTGTTGATGAAGGATGGTCTTTTCCCACAATGATAGAGCATAAATCGCTCATTGATGAAGGATGGTCTTTTCCCCATAAGTATAGAGCATAAAGCACTCATTGATGAAGGATGGTCTTTTCCCACAATGATAGAGCGTAAAGCGCTTGTTGATGGAGGATGGTCTTTTCCCACAATGATAGAGCATAAATCGCTCGTTGATGAAGGATGGTCTTTTCCCATAAGTATAGAGCATAAAGCACTCATTGATGAAGGATGACAGAGACCTCGTCAGAAGACCAATTTACAATAACAGGTTCCCTAAGCTTTATCCATATAAAATGGCTGATGTATGTTTATGCACTGCACTTCCAGGGGTGGATGCTGCCCTCTAGTGTCTGGGGCAGGAGGTGTCTTTGCCTTTTTATAAACTCGATTGCCTTTGGAGATCCTATGGATGAGAAAGTGGACTTGTTCACACCAGATGCAGTCCATTCTTTTTTATTCTGCATCAGGAACGTATGCACAGTGTCTAACTTTGATTCCAATTACTTAGTTCACACCAGTACAGCGCATTCTAGTGCAGTCAACAAAAGTAGAATGTTGCATTGTTTCTGTATGGAACACATCTGGAAAGTGGCAAAACGCATTGAGAGCGCATCAAAAACACTCATGCAGAAACGCATATGGAACACAGAAATTGTGGTCATCTGGCCATCAGGCTTGCACAGAATCTATACAGTGACAGATTGTGCCTGCCAACCAGCAATATAATTAACTTCAATATATATTAACTTTAGAAATGGCATTACATTCAACACTGGAAACTACAAGATTTGGCAGAGTTTCTGGAAAGATTGGAACGTGGCAACTGACTTTAGGTTGAAGCTTTTGATAGACCTAGTACAAGCTCTGGCGTACTCAATCACTACTATGAGAGCATTGTGGTTACAGCCACTGGAGGGCAGATGGATCTTCTACACAAGCCTTTGACATTTTCTATAATGGGAGGTTATTGTTTGGCCAAACACTGAACAACACAATTAAGCGAATGATAGTAAGAAAAGTCAGGACTGTGGTCACAGACTAGTAAGAGGAAGCCGCTATCCTTCACTCAAGCCTACCGAAATTCAGAAGGTGCAGGAGGCCAAATCTTATAGGACAGGCTGCAGATTTAACAGATCACAGTGGAGGTGTCTCAAAGTTACTTTTGACATGAAATCAAGTCCAGAGAAAGCTGCTAAGATGGCTGGAAAGTCTTTTTGAAGGTGCATCCAACCAATCTCTTCCAGTTGTGGCCAGGGGGGCTGAGTGAAGTAGATGATTGTAGCCTCCTTCTGGAGGGGTTGGACATTAATCATTAAAGACCAGTGGGTCCAGAAGACAGGTGGGAGTACAAGGGAGATTTCCAAAGTTGACCACTGAATTCATTTAATTTATGTTCAACAGATCTCACAAGGCCATGATGCCAGTGATGCCAGAAACATAGAATCATCTCGGGACCTTTCTCCCCAGTTTTTATAGTACTTAAGGCAGGAGCCTTTTGTCCTGTTTCAATTTGAAGGAATCAAAAGTGTTCATACACAACAAGAGGTTCAAGATGAGTCCATGCGGACAGTCACAGGGACAGTTCAGCAGGAGGACCAGTTGTTATCAATCGACCGGCCAACTCATACTTCCATGGACCGTTCAATGCCGAGCACCAGAGGCGTGTGAGATTTGGCCAGATGTCACTTCCAGTTCAGGTGTCTGCCTTTTACAGAATTGGCACAGCTCCAGGAATTTTTTGAATATCTTGTTGGCAGTGGTGGTACCTTGGGCCAGGTGGCACATGAGGGTGTTTCAATTTGCCTTCTTTACCCTATGAGCTGGGCTGTCTATGGATCAAAAAATCTTTGTGCCTATACAAATTCAACAAGAACTGGAATTTTGGACATCCGCATTGTGCTTCTTGCCGAGGCATGTCTCTCACATCAGATTGGATGATTCTGATGCCAGTCTCTGAGGCTGGGGAGTCAACAATCTGAAGAAACAAGTGAAAGGCCAATGGAGCGCTGTGAAACGCAGACTTCTCAAGTATCTTGAATGGAAGGAAGCCTTTTCTAGCATTGCAAGCCTTTCAGGATCTTCAAGGGGGCTGAGTAAGGTTTACATCAAGACAGTTGTAGCCTACATTACCTGACAAGGGGACACCAAGTCTTTTCTTCTTGCATCTTGCAAAGGAACTTTTCGTGGGGCAGAGAACCACTTAGTCAGTTAAAGCGGTGTTCTGCCCAAAAAATAAAAATAATAAAATCATTAAAACCTTTAATAATAGGACACTTACCTATCCTGGAGTCAAGCGATGTCGGCACCCGCAGCTGATGTTTCCATCGGCTGTTGGGTGCTGCCGCCACCATTGCGGGTAAGGGAATCTGGCAGTGTAGCCTTTCGGCTTCACGCCGGGAACCCTACTGCACATGCATGAGGCCCGCTCCTCTCTTCTACTGGCCCGGCGGCCGGGGAGGAGGAGGGAGCCCCAGCCGTGACGTCAATATCCGCGGCTGAGGCTCCCGGAAGTGGGCAGATGTGACAGATACCCGTCAAAGACAGATGAGCGTTCCAGCAGTAGTTCTCAGGGAGACTTCACTGAACATGCAGCTTCTGATATTTACAACAGGATACCAATACAAAGACTCTGTCATACAAAATAGGTTCACAGTGCCATGGAATTTTCTGTTTGATCTTTGTATCTGGTCGAATGAAATCTTTTATGGAAAGGTCAGTAACAGCACCCCAATCCAATGAGACTACTTTTAATAGCCTGGCCATGGAATAGGCTACACTAGAGGTGCAGGGATTCTCATCGGAGGTTGTTCAGAACTTGGTGACCAGAAGATCATCCATGAACGCTACATATGAGAGGATATGAAAAAAGTTTATTTTGTTTGCTTAGCAAAAGCTCTCTCTCCTGCGTTCCCTGCTCTAGCCAATATCCTTGGCATTTTACAGTCAGCGCTAGAGGTTGGTCTGTCATACAACTCCATTTAAGGTACAGATCTCTACTTTATGTTTTCACAGGCTGCAGATGGGTGCAAAGGCCAGTGACCAGATCTTCTTCCAGGTGACAACCTATATATGACCTTGAGGGAAATCCTGGTTCCCTCTGTGGGACTTAGGCTTGGATCTGAGAGCACCCATTGCTCCAATGGTTTTTTTTCCATTGAAGTACCTCATTGTAAAACTTGTTCTCCTGACAGCAACTACTTCAGACAGAAGGTGGTTGAAGATTGCAAAACTTTCCAACAAGGGTGCTTTGATGTCTTTTTTTTCTGTTCTTTTTACCAGAGATGGGGATACCATGTCTATCTCCAAAGTTCCATTTTAAAGTGGTATCCAATTTCCAGAAAAACTGGGAAGTAGTCCCTGTTTCCACACGAGAGGCACTGAGTGTTACATAGTTAGTAAGGTTGAATAAAGAAACCAGTCCATCCAGTTCAACCTGAGTGAGTGTGGGTGCGTGTCTACAATTATCCCTATTTATTTAAGGTACCCATATAGTGCCATCAATTTACGCAGTGCTCCACATATACATCGGTCCCTACCCTCAAGGAGCCCACAATCCAAGGTCCCCAACTCACATTCATATACTAGGGCCAATTTCAGACAGAAGCCAATTACCCTACCAGCATGTCTTTGGAGTGTGGGAGGAAACCGGAGTACCCGGAGGAAACCCACGGAGGCACAGGGAGAACTCCAGGTAGGTAGTGTCGTTGTTTGGATTCGAACCAGCAACCCTTTTTACTGCTAGGTGAGAGTGCTACCCACTACACCACTATGCTACCCACTACACCACTTTGCCACCCAAACACTATTAGTAACTCGACCATGTGTAAGAAAACTGAAGTCTTCCCCCTGTGCACAGCAGGAAGATTTCAGTTTTCTTACACATGGTCGAGTTACTAACAGTGTACTTGGTCAAAAGAGGAAAGTGTACAATCTTTTCATTTAGCCATCAGGCCCTCAAGAGTCCTCCACTCTTGGGTTACCAGGGTGATTAGATTGTCATGTAGGAAGTACACTTTTCTGCTCTGAAGCCATTGTAAGCCTATGTGACTAGAGGGGTGGCAGCCTTTTGGGGCAGTTATGCCAGGATTGCTTGGAAGATATAGGTAAGGACCAGCTTGAAGGTCTGGTGTGGTCTTCATTCAACCTTACAAGCTAAATATGTGACCAGCAAGTTTGGGACAAGAGAGATGAATTCTTTCTGGCTTTAGCAGCTTTTCTTTGATTGTCAGTGTCTCTTTTCATTTGTTCTCTCTCACCCTATATTAGCTTTGGTATATCTGTTATGTGCTGATGTGAGGTGGGCCAGGAAAATGGAAAATTGTTATTAAATACTTACCGTAATTTTCCTTTCCTGGCCCCTCCTCACGTCAGCACAGGACTCCCCCCCCCCCCTAGTGGCCTGTCCCAGGCTAAAGTTATCGAACATCCTTGTTGGGGGAGGGGCTATCTTTTATTCAGCAGGTACAGGTGGTCATGTGGGGCTCCGGAGGAGGTGTTACCCCGTTATGTGCTGACGGGAAGTATTTCATAACAATGTTCCATTATACAGAGAGAGGAGTATACAGACAGATATACAGAGAGAGGAGTATACAGAGAAAGGAGTATACAGGGAGATATACAGAGAGAGAGAGATATACAGAGAGAGGAGTATACAGACAGATATACAGAGAGAGGGGTATACAGACAGGTATACAGAGAGAGATATATACAGAGAGAGGGGTATACAGAGAGATATACAGAGAGAGGGGTATACAGGGAGATATACAGAGAGAGGGGTATACAGGGAGATATACAGAGAGAGGGGTATACAGGGAGATATACAGAGAGAGGGGTATACAGGGAGATATACAGAGAGAGGGGTATACAGAGAGATATACAGAGAGAGGGGTATACAGGGAGATATACAGAGAGAGGGGTATACAGGGAGATATACAGAGAGAGGGGTATACAGAGAGATATACAGAGAGAGGGGTATACAGGGAGATATACAGAGAGAGGGGTATACAGGGAGATATACAGAGAGAGGGGTATACAGACAGGTATACAGAGAGAGATATACAGAGAGAGGAGTATACAGAGAGATATACAGAGAGGGGTATACAGACAGATATACAGAGAGGGGTATACAGACAGATATACAGAGAGAGGGATATACAGACAGGTATACAGACAGAGAGATATATACAGAGAGAGGGGTATACAGGGAGATATACAGAGAGGGGTATACAGGGAGATATACAGAGAGGGGTATACAGGGGGATATACAGAGAGGGGTATACAGGGAGATATACAGAGACAGAGGTATACAGGCAGATATACTGAGAGGGGTATACAGGGGGATATACAGAGAGGAGTATACAGGGAGATATACAGAGACAGAGGTATACAGGGAGATATACAGAGAGGGGTATACAGGGAGATATACAGAGAGAGAGGTATACAGGCAGATATACTGAGAGGGGTATACAGGGGGATATACAGAGAGGGGTATACAGGGGGATATACAGAGAGGAGTATACAGGGAGATATACAGAGACAGAGGTATACAGGGAGATATACAGAGAGGGGTATACAGGGAGATATACAGAGAGAGAGGTATACAGGCAGATATACTGAGAGGGGTATACAGGGGGATATACAGAGAGGGGTATACAGGGGATATACAGAGAGGGGTATACAGGGAGATATACAGAGAGGGGTATACAGGGAGATATACAGAGACAGAGGTATACAGGCAGATATACAGAGAGGGGTATACAGGCAGATATACAGAGAGGGGTATACAGGCAGATATACAGAGAGGGGTATACAGGGAGATATACAGAGAGGGGTATACAGGGAGATATACAGAGAGGGGTATACAGGGAGATATACAGAGAGGAGTATACAGGGAGATATACAGAGACAGAGGTATACAGGCAGATATACAGAGAGGGGTATACAGGCAGATATACAGAGAGGGGTATACAGGGAGATATACAGAGAGGGGTATACAGGGAGATATACAGAGAGGGGTATACAGGGAGATATACAGAGAGGAGTATACAGGGAGATATACAGAGACAGAGGTATACAGGCAGATATACAGAGAGGGGTATACAGGGAGATATACAGAGAGGGGTATACAGGGAGATATACAGAGAGAGGGGTATACAGGGAGATATACAGAGAGGGGTATACAGGGAGATATACAGAGAGGAGTATACAGGGAGATATACAGAGACAGAGGTATACAGGCAGATATACAGAGAGGGGTATACAGGGAGATATACAGAGAGGGGTATACAGGGAGATATACAGAGAGAGGGGTATACAGGGAGATATACAGAGAGAGGGGTATACAGGGAGATATACAGAGAGAGGAGTATACAGGGAGATATACAGAGACAGAGGTATACAGGCAGATATACTGAGAGGGGTATACAGGGAGATATACAGAGAGGGGTATACAGGGAGATATACAGAGAGGGGTATACAGGGAGATATACAGAGAGGGGTATACAGGGAGATATACAGAGACAGAGGTATACAGGCAGATATACAGAGAGAGGAGTATACAGGGAGATATACAGAGAGGGGTATACAGGGAGATATACAGAGACAGAGGTATACAGGCAGATATACAGAGAGGGGTATACAGGGAGATATACAGAGAGGGGTATACAGGGAGATATACAGAGAGGAGTATACAGGGAGATATACAGAGACAGAGGTATACAGGGAGATATACAGAGAGGGGTATACAGGGAGATATACAGAGAGGGTTATACAGACATATATACAGAGAGAGGTATATAGGGAGATATACAGAGAGAGGTATACAGAGAGGAGTATACAGGGAGATATACAGAAAGGGTTATCTAGGGAGATATACAGAGAGGAGTATACAGGGAGAGTTACAGAGAGGATTATACAGTGAGAGTTACAGAGAGGAGTATACAGGGAGATATACAGAGAGAGGTATACAGAGAGGGGTATACAGGGAGATATACAGAGAGAGGTATACAGACAGATATACAGAGAGAGGTATACAGAGAGAGGTATACAGGGAGATATACAGAGAGAGGTATACAGAGAGGAGTATACAGGGAGATATACAGAGAGAGAGAGAGATATACAGAGAGAGGTATACAGGGAGATATACAGAGAGAGGTATACAGGGAGATATACAGAGAGAGGTATACAGGGAGATATACAGAGAGAGGTATACAGAGAGGAGTATACAGGGAGATATACAGAGAGAGATATACAGAGAGAGGTATACAGGGAGATATACAGAGAGAGGTATACAGAGAGAGGTATACAGGGAGATATACAGAGAGAGGTATACAGGGAGATATACAGAGAGGAGTATACAGGGAGATATACAGAGAGAGGTGGAGAGGTATACAGGGAGATATACAGAGAGGGGTATACAGGGAGATATACAGAGAGAGGTATACAGGGAGATACACAGAGAGAGAGAGAGAGATATACAGAGAGAGGTATACAGGGAGATATACAGAGAGAGGTGGAGAGGTATACAGGGAGATATACAGAGAGGAGTGGAGAGGTATACAGGGAGATATACAGAGAGGAGTATACAGGGAGATATACAGAGAGGAGTATACAGACATATATACAGAGAGGAGTATACAGGGAGATATACAGAGAGGGGTATACAGACATATATACAGGGAGAGGTATACAGAGAGGAGTATACAGGGAGATATACAGAGAGGAGTATACAGGGAGATATACAGAGAGAGGTATACAGAGAGAGGTATACAGAGAGAGGTGTATACAGGGAGATATACAGAGATGAGTATACAGACATATATACAGAGAGGAGTATACAGACATATACAGAGAGGAGTATACAGACATATATACAGAGAGAGGTATACAGAGAGGAGTATACAGACATATACAGAGAGGAGTATACAGACATATATACAGAGAGAGGTATACAGAGAGAGGTATACAGGGAGATATACAGAGAGGGGTATACAGACATATATACAGAGAGAGGTATACAGAGAGGAGTATACAGACATATACAGAGAGGAGTATACAGACATATATACAGAGAGAGGTATACAGAGAGAGGTATACAGGGAGATATACAGAGAGGGGTATACAGACATATATACAGAGAGGAGTATACAGACATATACAGAGAGGAGTATACAGACATATATACAGAGAGGAGTATACAGACATATATACAGAGAGAGGTATACAGAGAGGAGTATACAGGGAGAAGTATACAGACATATATACAGAGAGGAGTATACAGGGAGATATACAGAGAGAGGTATACAGACAGAGGTATACAGACATATATACAGAGAGAGGTATACAGAGAGAGGTATACAGACATATATACAGAGAGAGGTATACAGAGAGGAGTATACAGGGAGAAGGTACAGAGAGGATATAATATAAAAGAAGATGGACAGAGGGAGGAAGAGATCTCCTCAGGATAATAACGTGTGATCTGCTTGCAGCCTCCTATTCACTTCACTTTCCCGCCCTTTATTTCCTGCTTCCTGGTCACATGTTTCCTGTGACATCACAGAGCAATCTGCAGGATAGGAACTATCTGCTACTATTTGGAAGGACGTAGAGAGGAGACGTTGCTGGATCTGGCGGCAGAGGAGGTAATACATACATTAACCTCTTCAGGGGGATCAGTTGATGATGAATATATCTTCCTTCCAAAGCTGGCCATACATGGTTCAGTTTTATCGTTCATCCAGCGGGATGAGAGGAAAAAACTGAAGTGATTCCCCCATCCACACATTGGAGGGGGATGGGGGAATCCTCCCCGCTGCACTATTGTATTCTGACAATGGGGGGCGCTCCTCCGCTCTCAGAATACACAGATCAGTGATGAAGCTATTGGCTGCAGCCGCTGATGGAGTGACTTTTATCCGGCAGTGACCACACATGGATGGAAATGTGACCGATCCCTGCTGAACCAGCTGAATTTCCATGTCTCTATGGTCACCATAAAGCGGAGTTCCACCCATAAAAATAATTTTTCATGACTGTGCAGCAAATAATCCAACAAATGACATTGGTGAAAATTATTTTTTTTACTTACCTTGTAATCCCTGTTGCTATGTGGTCCCTTCAAATCTTCCCTTTCCTCACCGCAGCGCCTGACGTCACTTCCCTAGGTTGCCATAACAACGGGGCGGGCCCTTCCGACGATGACGCCTGTTGTGATGGCAACCTCTGTATAGTTTATAGCGCCGCTACGTGCTATTACTGCGCATGCGTGAGAATGGGCAGTGCATGCTGGGAATACAGCAGAGCCGTATCCTGGAACAATATACTTGTGGGCTTTTCCTGCCCACAAATAAGATGGGAATCCCCCTGAACGGAAAATATAAGGTATTTTTTTACAATTATTATCTACTAAAGGCAGCGCTAATGACAACAATTAGATATTATTGATATTCATTATGCGAGACTAATAATTATTAAAAAACAAAACAAAAACAAAGATGTGGGTGGAACTTCAGGGCTCAACAAATCCCAGGTGCCAGGTCCCCATGGCAACTAGAAATGGCGTCCTGGCCCCTGGGCTCTTGTCAGCCCATTATCACTGTTGGTCTGAATAATGTTTCTGCCTGAAACCCGGACACATTATTCAGACAGGAATGTGGCTCGGAGCGGGGCCAGGCGGGAGGGTGAGGGGAGGAGGAGATGATGACACCCGACCTGTGAAGTGAGGTGTGGACTGGACAGGACAGGACATGAGAGGACTCATCTCACTGAGCTCCCGCTGCCGATCTTTCTCCTTTCCGCGGCCGCATTACTGTCACCATCGGCTCCTGCTTCCACCCACAGCTGCCTGTGTCCCTGTAGAGCCCTCCGGCAGAACAGAGAGGAAGGAGCGGGACCGAATCTCCAACATGGCGCCACCTCGCCACTGCCACAAAGATCCCCACAAGGTGCTGAGAAACAGGACTACAGAGTCCTTACAGGAGTAACCAGGACAAGCCTGCAAAGCAGCCAGCTAAGAAACCAGCCAGGGAGGGACATGCTGCTTTATGTACACAAGATGTCCTCTCCATCCACTCTGCTCTCACACACTGCTGGGGGAGATGTACAGGACATGCAGGAGGACACAGGGGAGGGGGATTGGATTACTGTCCTACACCCTGCACCCCATGTCCTGTGTTCTGCACCCTGCACCCCATGTCCTGTGTTCTGCACTCTGCACCCCATGTCCTGTGTTCTGCACTCTGCACCCCATGTCCTGTGTTCTGCACCCTGCACCCCATGTCCTGTGTTCTGCACCCTGCACCCCATGTCCTGTGTTCTGCACCCTGCACCCCATGTCCTGTGTTCTGCACCCTGCACCCCATGTTCTGTGTTCTGCACCCTGCACCCCATGTTCTGCATTCTGCACCCTTTACCCCATGTCCTGCATTCCTCACCCTGCACCCCATGTCCTGTGTTCTGCACCCTGCACCCGATGTCCTGTGTTCTACACCCTGCACCCCATGTCCTGTGTTCTGCACCCCATGTCCTGTGTTCTGCACCCTGGACCTCCTATTCTACACCCTGCACCCGATGTCCTGTGTTCTACACCCTGCACCCGATGTCCTGTGTTCTACACCCTGCACCCCATGTCCTGTGTTCTGCACCCCATGTCCTGTGTTCTGCACCCTGGACCTCCTATTCTACACCCTGCACCCGATGTCCTGTGTTCTACACCCTGCACCCGATGTCCTGTGTTCTACACCCTGCACCCCATGTCCTGTGTTCTGCACCCCATGTCCTGTGTTCTGCACCCTGGACCTCCTATTCTACACCCTGCACCCGATGTCCTGTGTTCTACACCCTGCACCCCATGTCCTGTGTTCTGCACCCCATGTCCTGTGTTCTGCACCCTGGACCTCCTATTCTACACCCTGCACCCCATGTCCTGTGTTCTGCATCCTGCACCCCATGTTCTGTGTTCTGCACCCTGCACCCCATGTTCTGTGTTCTGCACCCTGCACCCGATGTCCTATGTTCTACACACTGCAACCCATGTTCTGCATTCTGCACCCTTTACCCCATGTCCTGCATTCCTCACCCTTTACCCCATGTCCTGTGTTCTGCACCCTGGACCTCCTATTCTACACCCTGCACCCGATGTCCTGTGTTCTACACCCTGCACCCGATGTCCTGTGTTCTACACCCTGCACCCCATGTCCTGTGTTCTGCACCCCATGTCCTGTGTTCTGCACCCTGGACCTCCTATTCTACACCCTGCACCCCATGTCCTGTGTTCTGCACCCTGCACCCCATGTCCTGTGTTCTGCACCCCATGTCCTGTGTTCTGCACCCTGGACCTCCTATTCTACACCCTGCACCCCATGTCCTGTGTTCTGCACCCTGCACCCCATGTCCTGCATTCCTCACCCTGCACCCGATGTCCTGTGTTCTACACCCTGCACCCCATGTCCTGTGTTCTACACCCTGCACCCGATGTCCTATGTTCTACACACTGCAACCCATGTTCTGTGTTCTGCACCCTGCACCCCATGTCCTGTGTTCCTCACCCTGCACCCCATGTCCTGTGTTCTGCACCCTGGACCTCCTATTCTACACCCTGCACCCGATGTCCTGTGTTCTACACCCTGCACCCGATGTCCTGTGTTCTACACCCTGCACCCCATGTCCTGTGTTCTGCACCCCATGTCCTGTGTTCTGCACCCTGGACCTCCTATTCTACACCCTGCACCCCATGTCCTGTGTTCTGCACCCTGCACCCCATGTCCTGTGTTCTGCACCCCATGTCCTGTGTTCTGCACCCTGGACCTCCTATTCTACACCCTGCACCCCATGTCCTGTGTTCTGCACCCTGCACCCCATGTCCTGCATTCCTCACCCTGCACCCGATGTCCTGTGTTCTACACCCTGCACCCCATGTCCTGTGTTCTACACCCTGCACCCGATGTCCTATGTTCTACACACTGCAACCCATGTTCTGTGTTCTGCACCCTGCACCCCATGTCCTGTGTTCCTCACCCTGCACCCCATGTCCTGTGTTCTACACACTGCAACCCATGTTCTGTGTTCTGCACCCTGCACCCCATGTCCTGTGTTCCTCACCCTGCACCCCATGTCCTGTGTTCTACACACTGCAACCCATGTTCTGTGTTCTGCACCCTGCATCTCATGTTCTACACCAGGGATATGCAATTAGCGGACCTCCAGCTGTTGCAGAACTACAAGTCCCATGAGGCATAGCAAGACTCTGACAGCCACAAGCATGACACCCAGAGGCAGAGGCATGATGGAACTTGTAGTTTTGTAACAGCTGGAGGTCCGCTAATTGCATATCCTTGTTCTACACCCTTCACCCGATGTCCTGTGTTCTACACACTGCAACCCATGTCCTGCATTCTGCACCCTGCATCTCCTGTCCTGCACCCCGAGTCCTGTGTTCTGCACCACATCTCCTGCACCCCATATGCTGCATTCTGCACCCTTCCCCTGCACCCCCTGTGGTTACCTGCACCCTTTTCTGGTACCCTGCACCCCATGTCCTGCATTCTGCACCCTGCACCACATGTCCTGCACCCTTCTCCTGCATATTGCACCCAATGTTCTGCACTATGAAACCCATGTGCTGTGTTCTGCACCCCATGTCCTGCATTGTGCACCTCACAAATTACTTGCCTTTCCCCAGGTGCTGACAACCCACTGTGCCCCAAAAACCTGTCTCCTAACATTTGTAGCTGGCTCCTAGATTCAAAGCAAATTTGTCAAGCCCCGCCTTAAGTGACTTCCTCCCCTCCCCCTCATCTCCTTCATTATGTAAGTCATGCTGAGATCATCTCCCATTGGCTGAGCAATATTCTCATTTGTCTCTGAGCTCCTTCTTGCTATTCCTCGTCCTGCCTGTTGTTTCCTTGGATTGATTTTCTGTGTAGTGACCCCGGCTTCATCTCTTGGATGCGCTCGTCTGTTGCTTGTCCTGACCTTTATCCTGATTCCTGGATCTCCTCCTCATCTCTCCTCCATATCCTCTTACACAGCTTTTCTCCACACCTGCAGTGACCCTGGGGGGTGGAAACTTGGCACCAACACACAGCAAAATCCATCCCCACCATTAGGAGCTCTGGAGAAAATTGTCTGCTATTTACACTCCGTTCCTCCGCACATCACCTGATCACATGAGAGCTTACTTTCACAGATTCCTCACAGATTTCTGTATGGTAAAGGTCAAAGTTCACTCTTCAGTTTAGGAGAGGAAGGACACACCCAGGAACAATGATTTGGTTTGAACAGGAGCCTCATATAGAGGACCCCTCAAATCTCCCCCTCCAAATGTCCCTCCATCCAGAGTCTATATGTCCTATGACATCACACTGACCTCACAGCTCCTCCTCCCAATGTCCCTCCATCCAGAGTCTATATGTCCTATGACATCACACTGACCTCACAGCTCCTCCTCCCAATGTCCCTCCATCCAGAGTCTATATGTCCTATGACATCACACTGACCTCACAGCTCCTCCTCCCAATGTCCCTATATCCAGAGTCTATATGTCCTATGACATCACACTGACCTCACTGCTCCTCCTCCCAATGTCACTCCATCCAGAGTCTATATGTCCTATGACATCACACTGACCTCACAGCTCCTCCCCCCAATGTCCCTCCATCCAGAGTCTTTATGTCCTATGACATCACACTGACCTCACAGCTCCTCCTCTCAATGTCCCTCCATCCAGAGCCTATATGTCCTATGACATCACACTGACCTCACAGCTCCTCCCCCCAATGTCCCTCCATCCAGAGTC
This sequence comes from Aquarana catesbeiana, assembly GCF_042186555.1. Taxonomy (NCBI): domain Eukaryota; kingdom Metazoa; phylum Chordata; class Amphibia; order Anura; family Ranidae; genus Aquarana; species Aquarana catesbeiana. The sequence goes on along the minus strand of NW_027362669.1, from coordinate 292,244 downwards.
TTTATGTCCTATGACATCACACTGACCTCACATCCCCTCCTCCCAATGTCCCTCCATCCAGAGTCTATATGTCCTATGACATCACACTGACCTCACAGCTCCTCCTCCCAATGTCCCTCCATCCAGAGTCTATATGTCCTATGACATCACACTGACCTCACAGCTCCTCCTCCCAATGTCCCTATATCCAGAGTCTATATGTCCTATGACATCACACTGACCTCACTGCTCCTCCTCCCAATGTCACTCCATCCAGAGTCTATATGTCCTATGACATCACACTGACCTCACAGCTCCTCCCCCCAATGTCCCTCCATCCAGAGTCTTTATGTCCTATGACATCACACTGACCTCACAGCTCCTCCTCTCAATGTCCCTCCATCCAGAGCCTATATGTCCTATGACATCACACTGACCTCACAGCTCCTCCCCCCAATGTCCCTCCATCCAGAGTCTTTATGTCCTATGACATCACACTGACCTCACATCCCCTCCTCCCAATGTCTCTCCATCCAGAGTCTATATGTCCTATGACATCACACTGACCTCACAGCTCCTCCTCCCAATGTCCCTCCATCCAGAGTCTATATGTCCTATGACATCACACTGACCTCACAGCTCCTCCTCCCAATGTCCATCCATCCAGAGTCTATATGTCCTATGACATCACACTGACCTCACAGCTCCTCCTCCCAATGTCCCTCTATCTGGCTTTTTTTTCTGATGCTCTTAGGATGTGGGCGGACCCTTGGCATCCTCACTAACAAAGTAGGACTGTTGGTCATGCGGTGTATGTAATGACATCAGAATGCCTGCAACATGCTTTTAACCTGCATAGTGTGGGGGTCCTGTGTGGGAAAATTATATCTCAGTCTGAAGGGGGCATTAATAAAACAGAAACCTGAATGGAGATGTGAGGAGGATTCTGGGAATATCATTTGATTTTACTATTTGTGTTCAGATCTAGAGTTTTCCTCCTGTGAAGTCTGGAGATCATATGACCATCACATTGCCTCCACCTCCCTCCCTGATAGAATAGAGAAATACAAAGAAGATTCTAGAAGTCACCAGAGAGATGATGGAGGAGAGGTGAGCGGTGCTGGGAATTCTGGGACATTATCCAGTAACAGACAAGGGATGTGTCTGGATGGTGACTGTATCATTGTGTGTGTCAGGTTCCTATAAGGTGTCAGGATGTCACTGTCTATTTCTCCATGGAGGAGTGGGAGTATTTAGAAGGACACAAGGATCTCTACAAGGACGTCATGATGGACAATCAGTCGCCCCTCACATCACCGGGTAAGAGGAGACTTTATTGTAAAGGAGAGAGCAGTACGGAGGGTCCACCTAGATCCCCCATCTTCTGATAAACACATAGAAACAATGTATTCAGTCAGTGTGTGTGTTTCCTACAGATGGATCCAGTAATGGGAACCCACCAGAGAGATGTCCCCGTCCTCTGTATTCCCGGGATTCCACACAGGAAGATCACACTATCCCTCACCATCATCAGGTAGACGATTGACAATTATTGGTAGTTCTGATTTATACACAACATGTTTGTTACAATGAATGTTTTATTATATATTCAGAGTGGAAACCTCGGGAATTATAATATTGTTGTTAAAGAAGAGTATAAAGAGGAGTATGGAGTGATGGAGGAGTTATCAGAAGGACACAAGGATAAGATGGAGCCACCAAATACCAGGAACCCACCAGAGAGATGTCCCCATCCTCTGTATTCCCGGGATTCCACACAGGAAGGTCACACCATCCCTCACTGTTACAAGGTTGGTGGGATGGAGCATCTAGAACATGGACTCCTAGAGATGATGTGTAGATTTTTTATGTGATATCACAATAATAAATCTTATATCTTACAGATGATATTCTCTCTCATTTTCTTGATTTAGAGTGGAGATCCAATCGATATAGAATTTGAGGTTAAATCAGAAGAAGAAGAGAGGTATGTGAGGGATGATCAGCAGTCTATGGAGGAGGATGGAATAACGGGGACATTTATAGAGGAGGACACTCCTACAGAGATCAGCACAGGTGGGTCATTAACACTAAATACATTCCTCCACCCATACTGCTCACTGATTGGTCCGGAGTAGGGCAAGGACTGGGGTGGGCAACTACATGGCAAATGAGGTTCAATGTAGAAAAATGTAAAATAATGCATTTGGGTGGCAAAAATATGAATGCAATCTATAGACTGGGGGGAGAACCTCTGGGGGGATCTAGGATGGAAAAGGACCTGGGGGTCCTAGTAGATGATAGGCTCAGCAATGGACAGCACCTGGAGTATGCTGTCCAGTTCTGGGCACCAGTGCTCAGGAAGGATGTACTGGAAATGGAGCGACTACAAAGAAGGGCAACAAAGCTAATAAAGGGTCTGGAGGATCTTAGTTATGAGGAAAGGTTGTGAGCTCTGAACTTATTCTCTCTGGAGAAGAGACGCTTGAGAGGGGATATGATTTAAATTTATACATACCGTACTGGTGACCCCAAAATAGGGAAGAAACTTTTTTGTGGAAGGGAGTTTAACAAGACTCGTGGCCACTGATTACAATTAGAAGAAAAGAGGTTTAACCTTAAACTACGTAGAGGGTTCTTTACTGTAAGAGCAGCAAGGATGTGGAATTCCCTTCCACAGGCGGTGGTCTCAGCGGGGAGCATTGATAGCTTCAAGAAACTATTAGATAATCACCTGAACAACCACAATATACAGGGATATGTAATGTAATACTGACACATAATCACACACATAGGTTGGACTTGATGGACTTGTGTCTTTTTTAAACCTCACCTACTATGTAACTATGTAACAATCCCCCCAGGATTACTTTCTCTGTTGTCTGCTGGCTGTGCCGGGTGGAGGGATATGTCTGTATAGTCTCAGATCCAAGTCACTGAGTGCAGTCTCAGGAGATGGGAGGCAGCGGTGTGGGATCTCTGCAACTTGTCTCATGTAAACATTTAATCTTCCACTGATTACTGAATACCAATATTATGAGTCCTGACCCTTACACTGTATAATTTATATTGTACATTATATACTCCTGACCCCTGCACTATATACTCTATATTGTACATTACATACTCCTGACCCTTAAACTTTATAATTTATATTGTACATTACATAATCCTGACCCCTGCACTATATACTCTATGTTGTACATTACATACTGCTGACCCCTGCACTATATACTCTATGTTGTACATTACATACTCCTGACCCCTGCACTATATACTCTATGTTGTACATTACATACTCCTGACCCCTGCACTATATACTCTGTTGTACATTACATACTCCTGACCCCTGCACTATATACTCTTTGTTGTACATTACATACTCCTAACCCCTGCACTATATACTCTATGTTGTACATTACATACTCCTGACCCCTGTACTATATACTCTATGTTGTACATTACATCATTCTGATACTATATAGTCCTATCTGTTGTATCTTATACAATATGTTGTACATTACATAGTCCTGACTTCTGCTCTCTCCCCTCTACCCACTGCTATATATACACATAATATGTATTCTCTTTTGTTACACCCATTTCCTACCAGCTGGACAATTTATATCTGATGATCTGATTGGAGCACAGCAGGAACCAATCTGCTCATGTCTAGTAATAATCTTTGTATTTCTATTTTAGTAGATGGACGGGAGATGAGGAAAACCTCAGAGGATTGTCTCACTTTGTCTCCAGACTGTAAAGTAGAAGATGAGGACATCACACAGTATAGTCCAGGAGAAAACCCGACTACCTCAAATGTCCATCCGGCACCACACAGTGTAGATGGACCATCGTATTCCTCTTATCCTGAGGAACCTCAGACTGTGAGGGACGGTGCCGTCCTTCCAACAGAGAAGAGACTTTCATGTACTGAGTGCGGGAAGTGTTTCCCTTCTAAATCAGGTCTTAATAGGCATAAAAGATCTCACACAGGTGAAAAGCCTTATTGCTGTCCTGAGTGCGGGAAGTGTTTCCATTCTAAATCCAAGCTTAATGTGCATATAAGATCTCACACGGGGGAGAAGCCGTATTCCTGTCCTGAGTGTGGGAAATGTTTTTCACAGAAGTCCAAACTTTACACACATCAGAGATCTCACACGGGGGAGAAGCCGTATTCCTGTCCTGAGTGTGGGAAATGTTTTTCAGAGAAGTCCAATCTTTACACACATCAGAGATCTCACACGGGGGAGAAACCGTATTCCTGTCCTGAGTGTGGGAAATGTTTTTCAGAAAAGTCCCATCTTTACAGACATCAGAGATCTCACACAGGGGAGAAGCCGTATTCCTGTCCTGAGTGTGGGAAATGTTTTTCAGTGAAGTCCAGTCTTGACACACATCAGAGATCTCACACAGGGGAGAAGCCGTATTCCTGTCCTGAGTGCGGTAATTATTTTTCACAGAAGTCCAGTCTTTCCACACATCAGAGATCTCACACAGGGGAGAAGCCGTATTCCTGTCCTGAGTGCGGGAAATGTTTTTCAGTGAAGTCTCATCTTTACACACATCAGAGATCTCACACAGGGGAGAAGCCGTATTCCTGTCCTGAGTGCGGGAAATGTTTTTCAGACAAGTCCAATCTTTCCACACATCAGAGATCTCACACAGGGGAGAAGCCATATTCCTGTCCTGAGTGCGGGAAATGTTTTTCAGTGAAGTCTCATCTTTACACACATCAGAGATCTCACACGGGGGAGAAACCGCATTCCTGTCCTGAGTGTGGGAAATGTTTTTCAGAAAAGTCCAGTCTTTACAAACATCAGAGATCTCACACGGGGGAGAAGCCGTATTCCTGTCCTGAGTGTGGGAAATGTTTTTCAGAAAAGTCCAGTCTTTACAAACATCAGAGATCTCACACGGGGGAGAAGCCGTATTCCTGTCCTGAGTGTGGGAAATGTTTTTCAGTGAAGTCCAGTCTTTACACACATCAGAGATCTCACACGGGGGGGGGAGCCGTATTCCTGTCCTGAGTGAGGGAATTGTTCCTCACTGAAGTCCTGTCTTGCTGTACATCAGGGATCCCACACAACCCTCGAGGTGTATTAGTCCCTTGAGTGTGGGAAATGTCTTCTATATGAATGTTGCTGGACATCACAGCTCTCTTGTGGGGAAGAAGCACACCCTGATATACACCTCAGATATACTCCATGGCTGATCTTCATCATGTAAGAAACAGTTGATAAGGAGATCAGAGATCACCAAAGACATGGATGAAGTGTTGTACCATGTTGGCTTTTCATTGGCTGAGTACATTTGGGGTGTAGAGAGGTAAGTAGATCCTTGAAATTGATGTCCTTCATTTCAAGGTTCTACTTACCACAAGTGACCCCGAAGCGCGTCTCTCTCTTCAGTCCATCCTTCTCCCATCCCCCAACAGGAGGGAAGAAGAACTCGGAGATAAACTAGGTGAGAACTTCTTTCCTCTTCTCCTGTGTGGGTTTGGGTGGCTTGGCGGAGTGCGGCACGAGAGGGAACACCGTTAGTCTTTATATCTCTACATATCTTGTCTGGGTAGGTTATTGATTGGAAAATATTTATACTGTTTGATTTTGTGTAAATCATTTCTGTTTTCACTTTGAAAGGAGATATTATTTGTTCTTTGATAAAGTGATTGGCTCAATAGTTACCACTTCACTTACATGTTTAGTTTTTAAATGGTAGATGAACATATATGACAATCATTCATTCATCCATGTCACATGTTGGTCTTATTTTATTTCATACAGTAATTTCCTATAATCATTGGGTCCATCTAGTGGCCATAATGTGGTATTGAACTATTTTTTCTGTTTGAGGTATTTTGGAACTAATACCTCATTATGGCCACTAGTTGTTGCTTGTCACCCTCACCCAACATATTCTTTGCATAGACCCCTTAGTTTCCTATGTCGGGGCGGGGGGGTCCATACAAATACCTGAGATCATACTCATGCATTTATGAGTACAGTAGACATTGAAGGACGCAAATTAAATAAAACCACAATATTAAACCAAAAATGCCTCATTTGGCCTTTAGATGGTGCTAAGTATCATATCAATTAGCACCATCTAGTGTCCGAATGGAACATTTTCCATTTTAAATCAATGGAAAATATTCAACCAGTACAGAAAACAGCCTAATAACATTCATTGTCTCCCCATTCACAGAGAAGGGATGTACATGCATTGTCCCTGAGCGAATTGCTATGCAAATGTTCTAATATTTACCCCTAAATGTCAGGAGACGTTTATATAAAAATGAATGTAGCAGATAAATGAATAGACCTCCTAGCAATGTTATTACCAGGCTTCAGCTAGGGGGAGCTCTAATGTTTAGAGTGTGACCACAGCAGAGTGATCCCATCTAGCTCACATTATCCCTTTCACTGCCAGAGCTGGTTTTGTATTATTTTTGCACACATGATAAAATGCAGATTTTGGGGCTGAAGATTTAGATAAAACCCCCAAACATATATTTTCTGAAAGCAGAGGCCCTGGAGAATAAAATGGTGGTAATTGTTAAGGTGTTCCTCATACACAAATGTCACCTTCATATCCAGGTTTATTTTTTACTTTCCCCCATTTTCTATGGTGTGATCTTTTCTATAATACTTTGTTATAATAATTTTTTTTTTTTTCCTCTGGTTCCTTCAGCCTATCAATTAAGGGGTGTGGTTAATTGCTCACAGGTGCCTATTTAACTGGGTGTAGAGCTCAGTCTGAGCGTGCTCAGTCTGAGGCTGTTTAACTTTGTGTAAGTGGAACTTGGTATAAGTGGGAGTTAAAAAACTAGAGTTTAAAACAGGAGGTTATAACAGGGGTCATAGTACCTGTGTAGTGTGAGTACCTGAGTGTTGTCTGAGTAGTGTGTGTGGATCGTTAGTACTTGTGTATTGTGTACTGTATACTTGAGTATTGCGAGTGCACGTAGGTCTGCGACTGTTCTGCGATTGCACGTAGGTCTGTGAGTACCTGTGTATTGTCTTGTTGTGTACCTGTGTATTGTCTTGAGTATTAGTGCCAGGAAGCTAGCTGTTAGGTAATTTGGACAGGGTAAAATCCCCAAATCCTCACTAAATTTAATAGGTACGATGCCCGGCGGGTGTGGAGAGGCGACTCTTTGTACATCTTGCCACATGTATGCATTTCTTGATCATCCGATCGAGGGTGAATACTGCTGTGCAAAATGTAAGCACATTGTTTCCCTGGAAGCCCAGGTTCTGGATCTGGGGAAGCAACTGTCAGCACTGAGAAGTCCCTCCATACTAAAGGTGAGCCAGGAACGTACATGGCAGGTGCCGGCAGGGGCCAGCACAGAGGCGGGTGGAGACAAAGAGGCGCAGGCACTAGCAAAGAGTAGATGGGTGACAGTCAGGAGGGGTAGAGGGGGAAGTGCCAGAGAGGCCGATCCAGGACTGGAGCATCCCAATAAGTACGCTCCATTGAGTGACATTGGTGAAACCAGTCAGGGACCAGCACTGCTGGAGATGAGGGACTCTCCTAGCTGCCAGGGGAAGAACTCCTCCAGTGAGAGTGGGGGGGCAGCAAAGGGAAAGGAAAGACAGATTCTGGTGGTAGGGGACTCAATTCTTAGAAGGACAGAGAGGGCAATCTGTAACCAAGACCTGAAGCGCCGAACAGTATGTTGTCTACCGGGCGCTCGGGTTCGGCACATCACGGATCTTGTGGACAGATTACTGGGAGGGGCTGGGGAAGACCCGGCTGTCATGGTGCACGTTGGCACCAATGACAAAGTCAGAGGCAGATGGAGTGTCCTAAAGAACGATTTTAGGGACTTAGGAGCTAAATTGAGGAAAAGGACCTCCAAGGTAGTGTTCTCAGGAATACTACCGGTACATCGAGCCACACCAGAGAGGCAGAGGGAGATTAGGGAAGTAAACAAGTGGCTGAAGAGCTGGTGTAGTAAGGAGGGGTTTGGGTTCCTGGAGGACTGGGCCGACTTCTCAGTCGATAACCGGTACTATAGAAGGGACGGACTGCACCTAAATGAGGAGGGTGCAGATCTGCTGGGAATGAAGATGGCCAAAAAGTTAGAGGGGTTTTTAAACTAGGCGATGGGGGAGAGGGTCCAGAGACAGTGATAGCCAGCGCGGAAGATATGCCAGAGGGTAGTATTGGGGGCATTAGTGGTAGGTTAACCAAAGCACAAAAACACAAGGTGAGTATAGTAGCAAGTCCTAGTTGCAATCTCGAAACACCCAATACGAGGACAATATGCGACCGGTCTAAACTATGTGGCATGTTCACCAATGCCAGGAGCATGGCAGACAAGATGGGTGAACTAGAGATACTGTTGTACAAGGAGGATTTGGATTTTGTGGGAATTTCAGAGACCTGGTTCAACAGCTCTCATGATTGGCTGGCAAACATTCAAGGGTATACCCTATACCGCAAGGATAGAGAGGGTAAAAAAGGGGGACGGGTATGCCTATATATCAAGAATAATGTACAAGTGTATGTGAGAGATGACATCACTGAGGGAGCTAGGGAGGAGGTGGAATCCTTATGGGTAGAGCTCCAAAGGGATGAAGCTAAGGGGAAAATAATACTGGGAGTATGCTATAGGCCCCCTAACCTGAAGGAGGAAGTGGAGACGGATCTCCTATCACAAATTGGATTAGCAGCAAGGATGGGAAGTGTTATCATAATGGGGAATTTTAATTATCCAGACATAGACTGGGCGGAGGGAACCGCGCATTCATTTAAGGCTCGCCAGTTCCTTAGTGTCTTGCAGGACAATTTTATGGGTCAGATGGTAGACGCACCAACTAGAAATAAAACATTACTGGATCTACTGATTACCAACAATACAGACCTGATCACAGATGTGGAAATACGGGGCAAGTTAGGTAACAGCGATCACAGGTCAATTAGTTTCAGTATAAATCACACAAATAGGAAACATAAAGGGAATACAAAGACACTGAATTTCAAAAGAGCCAACTTCTCTAAACTACAAACCTTGCTAAAAGGCATAAATTGGGATAAAATATTAGGAACAAAGAATACGGAGGAGAGATGGCTTTGCTTTAAGAGCATATTAAATAAGGGCATTAGCCAATGTATCCCATTGGGTAATAAATTTAACAGAGCGAACAAAAATCCTGGATGGCTTAACTCCAATGTAAAAATGCATATAAAAGCAAAGGAGAAGGCCTTCAAAAAATACAAGGTTGAGGGATCATTATCAGCATTCAGACTTTATAAAGAATGCAACAAGAAATGTAAGGGTGCAATTAGGACGGCTAAGATAGAACATGAAAGACACATAGTGGAGGAGAGCAAAAAAATCCCAAGAAATTATTTAAGTATGTAAACAGTAAAAAAGGGAGGACAGACCATATTGGCCCCATAAAGAATGAGGAAGGACATCTGGTTACAAAGGATGGGAGATGGTGAAGGTATTGAATTTATTCTTCTCAGTCTTCACAAGTGAATCGGGGGGCTTCAGTAACCAAAACTGCAGTGTTTATCCTCAGGACACAACACAGGAAGCCCCTCCATGGTTAACAGAGGACGGAATTAAAATTAGACTTGAGAAACTTAACATTAATAAATCACCGGGACCAGATGGCTTGCATCCGAGGGTACTTAGGGAACTCAGTCAGGTGATTGCCAGACCGTTGTTCCTAATTTTTACAGACAGTCTATTGACTGGAATGGTACCAGCTGATTGGAGGAAAGCCAATGTAGCACCAATATTTAAAAAGGGCTCAAAAAACATCCCTGGGAATTACAGACCAGTTAGCCTAACATCAATAGTATGTAAAATCTTGGAGGGAATGATAAGGGACTATATACAAGATTTTAGTAATAAGAATAATATCATTAGCAGTAATCAGCATGGATTCATGAAGAATCGTTCTTGCCAAACCAATCTATTAACCTTCTATGAGGAGGTGAGTTGCCATCTAGATAAAGGAAGGCCTGTAGACGTGGTGTATCTGGATTTTACAAAAGCATTTGACACAGTTCCCCATAAACGTTTACTGTACAAAATAAGGTGCGTTGGCATGGACCATAGGGTGAGTACATGGATTGAAAACTGGCTACAAGGGCGTGTTCAGAGGGTGGTGATAAATGGGGAGTACTCGGAATGGTCAGGGGTGGGTAGTGGGGTTCCCCAGGGTTCTGTGCTGGGACCAATCCTATTTAATTTGTTTATAAACGACCTGGAGGATGGGATAAACAGTTCAATCTCTGTATTTGCAGACGATACTAAGCTAAGCAGGGCAATAACCTCTCTGCAGGATGTCGAAATCTTACAAAAAGATCTGAACAAATTAATGGGGGAAGGGCGACCACATGGCAAATGAGGTTCAATGTAGAAAAATGTAAAATAATGCATTTGGGTGGCAAAAATATGAATGCAATCTATACACTGGGGGGAGAACCTCTGGGGGGATCTAGGATGGAAAAGGACTTGGGGGTCCTAGTGGATGATAGGCTCAGCAATGACATGCAATGCCAAGCTGCTGCTAATAAAGCAAACAGAATATTGGCATTAAAAAGGGGATCAACTCCAGAGATAAAACGATAATTCTCCCGCTCTACAAGACTCTGGTCCGGCCGCACCTGGAGTATGCTGTCCAGTTCTGGGCACCAGTCCTCAGGAGGGATGTACTGGAAATGGAGCGAGTACAAAGAAGGGCAACAAAGCTAATAAAGGGTCTGGAGGATCTTAGTTATGAGGAAAGGTTGTGAGCTCTGAACTTATTCTCTCTGGAGAAGAGACGCTTGAGAGGGGATATGATTTCAATTTACAAATACCGGACTGGTGACCCCACAATATATAAATACCGGACTGGTGACCCCACAATATATAAATACCGGACTGGTGACCTCACAATAGGGATAAAACTTTTTCGCAGAAGAGAGTTTAATAAGACTTGTGGCCACTCATTACAATTAGAAGAAAAGAGGTTTAACCTTAAACTACGTAGAGGGTTCTTTACTGTAAGAGCGGCAAGGATGTGGAATTCCCTTCCACAGGCGGTGGTCTCAGCGGGGAGCATTGATAGCTTCAAGAAACTATTAGATAATCACCTGAATGACCGCAACATACAGGGATATATAATGTAATACTGACATATAATCACACACATAGGTTGGACTTGATGGACGTGTGTCTTTTTTCAACCTCACCTACTATGTAACTATGTAACTATATAATAATGTAACACGTTGTGTATTTTACACAAATTAATAATGACTCCGCCTCCACATTCCAGACAAGTAATCATCCTGACCAATCGGATTTCTACCTTTACTAATTCCTGATTGTTTGTTTTTTATTGCACTCTTGTTAAAAGTAAAATTATAATAAAAAATGTATTGAACAAAAATAAAAGCTGTGTGTGTTGGTGCAATGATAAAAATATTTTGTACAAAACATTCCTCACAGGTAACCCTTTAAAAGCCAATCGCCTTAAGTCATCCCGCTGTATTTGTTGTCTTGTCGTGTTTCCATTGATGGAGATCCAGAGATTGACTTCTCAGTGTCACCAGACCACCTCTTCCTCTACTATTGGGGATGTCTTATGTTGTACAGATTCCTCATGTTCCCCGATACGAGCTCATCCATTGTGCTTGTTTAACTTTCCAACCAGGAGTGAATGGACTTGGTAAGATATCCTCCTTATGTTCAGGGCATGTGACCTGGTATGGTCCAGGAGAGGAACAATCACCCCATCTCCTTCCCCACCCTTTTCTGGTCATCCAGGCTGCATGCTCATATTAGTGTCTGGTATGGATTTTGGGGAGTACACCACACTTTTTTTTTCTTGTTTTTTTGCATAGGGTTTTTCTGTTAAGACTTAGTATCTATTAAGATTTTTTTTCAGGGGAAGTTGTGGCCCCTTAAAGGCTTGCCGACCGGCGCATGAACATTTACATGGGCAGAATGGCACGGCTGGGCAAATGGGCGTAGCTGTACATCCCTTTGAATTTCCTGCCGTGCCGGCGTGCGCGCCCCCTTCGCATACTCTGTGATTGCACCCACGGGTCCGCGGACTCGATGTCCGCCGATCTCATGGCGATCGTGTCACGGAGAGGTAGAAGGGGAGATGCTTTTGTAAACATAGCATTTCCCCATTCTGCCTAGTGACAGGACAGTGATCACAGCTCTCTGTCATCGGGAGCAGTGATCACTGTCCTGTGTGTTCAGGCCCAGCCCCCTCACAGTTAGACTCACTCCCTAGGACACACTTAACCCCTTCACCGCCCCCTAGTGGTTAACCCCTTCACTGCCAGTGTAATTTACACAGTAATCAATGCATTTTTTTAGCACTGATCACTGTATAAATAACAATGGTCCCAAAATAGTGTCAAAAATGTCCAATGTGTCCGCCATAATGTCGCAGCCGCGATAAAAATCACAGATCGCCACCATTACTAATAAAAAAATAATAATAAAAATGCCAGAAAACTATCCCCTATTTTGTAGACGCTATAAATTTTGCGCAAACCAATCAATATACGCTTATTGCGATTTTTTTTTCAAAAATATGTAGAAGAAAACATATCGGCCTAAACTGAGGAAAAAAAATCGTTTTTCCTGACTGTAGTTCATACTTCTCATAGTTCTCAACCTGAACAGGGTGAGGACATGGCACCGAGTTGGAAAAGCGGTTGCAGACCAAAGGTTAAAATAAGGAGACATGAAATACATTTGAGGTACGCATATTAGAAGGAAGGTCTAATGCGTAAGCCACTGGGTTAATCCTGCGAAGAATACGGAAAGGCCCAATAAACCGAGGTGTGAAATTCAGAGAAGGAACACGAAGTCGGAGGTTGCAAGGTAAAAGCCAGACCCTGTTCCCAACCTGGTAGGAAGGCACAGGCAGGCATCTGAGGTCAGCATGGAGTTTGTACCTATCATTAGAATGTCACAAAGCCTCCTGGACTTGTGCCCAAATGGAACGAAGACCACAGAGATGCTCCTCTAACGCAGGAATACTCTGCAGAACAAACGAGTCAGGCAACATGGAAGGTTGGAAACCATAGCTCGCCATAAACGGGACAATCAGGAAGCAGAAATCAAGGCACTATTGTGAGCAAACTCTGCCCACAGTAAGAGGTCTGACCAGTTGTTATGATGGTCAGAAATAAAGCAACGTAGGAATTGCTCCAAGGACTGATTGGCTTGTTCTGTGGCCCTATTAGACTGCAGGTGATAAGCAGAGGAGAAAGCAAGCTGGATTATTAACTGTGCACAAAAGGCTCGCCAGAACCGGGACACAAACTGACTACCCCTGTCCGAGACAATCACTTTGGGTAGCCCATGTAAGCGAAAGAATTTCCATGCAAAAATGGAAGCCAGTTCCTTAAAAGTGGGCAACTTCTTAAGTGGAATACAATGAGACATTTTCAAGAACTGGTCAACCACCCTTAGGATAACTGTGTTGCCCTGGGAGTTGGGTAACTCCACAATGAAATCCATAGACAGGTGGGTCCAGGGCCTCTCTCCATTGGGTATGGGTTGTAGAAGACCCACTGGAAGGTGTCGAGGAGTCTTACTCTGAGCACACACGAAACAGGCAGCTGCGAAGGCGGTTACATCAGCACGTAGACTAGGCCACCAGAATTTTTGGGAAATGGCCCAAAAGAGTTGATTCTTCCCAGGGTGGCCAGCAGCACGGCAGTACGGAGACTCTCTGGGACAAAGCAGCCGTCACAAGGTTTCTCAGGAGGAGCATGGACCTGAGCAGCAAGAATTTTGTCACCCAAAGGAGAAGTGAGACTGGTGCGAACTGTAGCCAGAATACGATCATGAGGAATCACAGGAACCGGAACCGACACCATCTTGGAAGTGGAGGAACATTGTTGTGACAAAGCGTCAGCCCTTACATTCTTAGTACCGTCCTTCCACTCTCCACAACGTCAGTTCTCCACAACATCCATAACCTGGGATGGGACATATGGGAAGTCCAGGCCAAACTCCAGAGCTACCTTCCTTTGCACTTCTCATTGGAAACAAGAGAATCTTGGCAACTTTGTGGGATTCCCTCTCCCCTGGAGAATGCAGGCATCTGGGAACCTCATGACCCACTGACTGGTGGGCGCATTGGTGGGCACTCTGGTCTAGGTGGTGGAAGGCCTGTTCAAGAAGAGCTGCCTGCTACTGGTCGGGGTTCCTGCGGCTCCTTCAGATTCCAAAACTGGCTCTGGCCCATCTCCACTTCCATGGACTTAGGATTCCCCGGTTTCCCATTCCTCTTCAGAATTCTCACTAGGGGATTACCACTTCACCAATCTCTCCAGAGATCCGAACTCGGCCTGCACACTGAGGGGACCCCAATCAATGACCCGGCCCTCGCTTTCCCTGTCCAGCTCACCTGAAGGTGCACCTTCCTCTGATATTGGCTCCCTCTGGACTGGGATGTCAAGGGGCTTAGATTTGGCCGGCTCTTCAGGGACTGAATTAAACTCCTGTATGGCAGTACTTACAGTTGCCAGGTCCCTGGCCAGGCCACAGGTCAAGGCAGTCTCTCCTCCTCTGATGTCCTCTTTCTTCACAGGGGAAGTCGCTAGGCTGCAACTCTGCTCCGCCTTCAGGGGGTGATTCCAGGCCCTCTCCGGCCTTCTGGTACTTTCACGGTTGCAGACTACAAAGTCCTGATAGCAGGTCCATGGTGTAGTATTTCGGCTCCTGGTGGATGGGCCCCAGTCAGGTAAGTGGTTCCCCTCAATGGCCACACTGGGCCCAGGCAGTGACCACCATGGTCAGAATCTAGCACTCTGAACAGAGCAAGCACAGTCGCTCCGCTCCATCGATCACCCCAAGGGTGAATCCTCTGCCGGTCTCCAATCGGACACTGGTGTCCACCAGTGTCTTTTCCTGCTTGTCAAGCAACCATGTTAGGGTGAGTAACAGCCGGCTACTTTCCGCCATCTTCCTCCATCTTGTGGTGTCTGCTGCTAGCAGGAAACTTTTCATCTCCTCCAGGGCGTGGCACCACCCCCTCGCTTCCAAACGGGCTGGCGCCTTTGGAACTTATGAACCGTCTCCTCCCTGGGCATGCTGCTCTATCCCTTTGTTAGACACACTGAAGTTTGCAGGCATGCTGATGCTAGCAGGACTTGTCCAGGCATGTCGCTCGGCACCAACTGTGCCCAAGTAACTGAGGGTAGAAGACTGCTGACTTTTCTGGTGGTTGCTGGTAGCAACAATAAAGTTTGAAGCCAGTGTCCTACTGAAAGGATCAATTTTAGTACAGTCCCACCCGCAGGCACCCACAGGTTGACCCGATTACCCCGGGCAACAGTAAACACTCTCAGGCATTCTTTACTGTCTATAGCAGGAGTTTGGAGCAACAGTTCAAGATGTCCAGCATTTGCAGAGCACTGGGCATATTTGTAATGTTACTATTATGTTACTGTATAGCAGGCAGAGCACACAAGTCCTTCCCAAGGTTCAATTTCCTCAATACTGATGGAACAAAGCAATTCCCCAGCTCGCTTCCATGGTTACTAGGGACAATGGCTGGCAGGTCACATAAATAGGTGGTCCCGAAATGAGCCCCCAAATGTAGCTGTACCACCGTAGTGGCTGCTGAATTATGTGGTCCACCTGTCACTTCTACCCAGCCCAGCATTCACCCCTCAATCAGTCCAGAGACAGTGAACAGTCCTGTGCGTTGTTCTTGGTATTTTATTGAGGGGATATTGAACTTGGATGGGTAAGGGGATTATGGGATGTTCAGAACAAATTAGTAGATCAATTGGTAGACCACTTGGTGGATCAATTGGTAGATCACTCTCTTACTCCAGTCTCCTCCAGCACAACACTTTCTTGCAGACTGTTACTTTCTCTCTCTCTCTCTCTCTCTCGCATAACACTTCTCTTCCCAGGACTGTCTAGCACATGGTTAGGCCCAACACCAAACTCAGTTAGGCCTTAGCACTGACCATTTGCAGGCAGGGGCCGCGGGCCCCTTTAACCACTTGCCGACCAGCCGCCATCATTATACTGTGGCAGGTCGGCACGTTCCCGCTAACTGTTGTAGCTGTACATCGAGATAGCAGGCGCGTGCCCGCTGCACTATGGGGGTGCCGATGCGCGTGGCCGACGGTCGCGATGACCACCAGTGGTTGGATAGATTGATAGCAGCTCAGCCCTTGTCAATCCAATCAAATCCAATGATGCGGGTGTCGGGGGGGGAGTCCGGCATTTGTGTCTATGGACGCCGAATGCTGGACTCGGAAGCGCGCCCACAAGATAACCCCCCGAGAGAGCGCTTCTCCTAGGGGGTTATCAGATGCGGGGAGGAGCCGCGAGAGCAGCCAAGGGACCCCAGAAGAGGAGGATTGGGGCCACACTGTGCAAAACGAGCTGCACAGTGGAGGTAAGTATGACATGTTTGTTATTTTAAATTTAAAAAAACAAAGGCTTACAATCACTTTAACCCCTTGATTGCCCCCTAGTGTTAACCCCTTCCCTGCCAGTGACATTTACACAATAATCAGTGCATTTTTATAGCTCTGATCGCTGCATAATTGTCAATGGTCCCAAAAATGTGTCAAAAGTGCCCGATCTGTCCGCCATAATGTCGCAGTCCTGATAAAAATCGCTGATCACTGCCATTACTAGTAAGAGAAATAAATAATAATACAAATGCCATAAATCTTTCCCCTATTTTGTAGACGCTATATTTTTTGCGCAAACCAAGCAATATACACTTATTGCAATTTTTATTACCAAAAATATGTAGAAAAATACAGATCAGCCCCAAGTGAGGAAAAAAATTAGTTTTATTAAAAAAAAATTGGGGATATTTATTAAAACAAAATATTGTGTTTTTTTTTTTTTTCAAAATTGTCGCTCTTTTTTTGATTATAGAGCAAGAATTAAAAACCGCAGAGATGATCAAATACCACCAAAACAAAGCTCTATTTGTGGGAAAAAAGGTCAATTTTATTTGGGTACAGAGTCGCACAACTACGCAATTGTCAGTTAAAGCGACGCAGTGCCGAATCGCAAAAAATGGCCTGGTCATTGAGCAGCCAAATCTTCTGGGGCTGAAGTGGTTAATGTAGTAGAAATAATGACAAAGCCCTTGGTGCTAGCTGCCCTATTGTGGACTACTGCTCCCAGCTAGTCCTCTTCAGGCCCTGCCAGCTCTCCTGGCTGCAGCTGCCCAAACTCCACTGCCATGACCCCACAGTCCTTCCAGCTGGCTCTGCACCCATCCCAGACTGCTCACTCCCAGTCCTCTGAGGTGTGCCTCCCCAGACCTCCCGACTGTGCCTGTCACTCACCAGCCCTCCTGGCTGCCACTGGCGGTTCCCTCCTGGAGACTTGCCCAGGCAACACTTGCTCCTGTTGTCCTCTTTAGTTCTTCTGCTGGTGGCTCCTGTCCAGATCCTTGTCACATATTGGAAAGGCCTCTGTCCTGCACCCGAACTCCCAGGCCCAAGGTCGACCCCCAGACTGGGGACTGCCCTCAAAGGCCCCGACAACCTAGTGCTCCATCTCCAGTTCTTCCACCCAAAAAATTCCCTGGGTATTTCAAGGAGGCCTGCCCCCTGCTAATCCTAGGCCAGACAACCTAGTGCTCCATCTCCAGTTCTTCCACCCAAAAAATTCCCTGGGTATTTCAAGGAGGCCTGCCCCCTGCCAATCCTAGTTGGGGATTGGTCAGGGCTCCCCGAGGCACCCCAGACAGCTCCTCCTCCCTTCTAGAATCCTCCAGAAGAAAGAGGGAGGTGACAGTGAGGTGATGCTGCCTGTGAGTCACCAGCTCTGCTCTAGGCCACTCTCAGCCCACACAGATCAAAACAAACAAGCCTAGCCTCCAGCTAGGCCTGCCTAAATTTACCTGCTGTTTCCAAAAACCTACTTCTAGCACCTACCCAATGTAGAAGGTGCTACATATACTAATATGTTAATGTGTATTCTACCTTCTGAGCTTGAAGCTGACAAGTCTGACCAGCAATAATACATCCAGGTGTCTAATGAAGGATCCTCTGTGATGGGATTAGCCATGAGTCAGCTGTAGCTCATTAGCTAAACCATTGTGTTATGTTTTGACTAAATATTTGGGTCATTGTTATTGTGGCGAGTGACCTCCTTCTCAACTGTATAAAAGCCTGTATTCTTGTTCAAATAAACAGTTTTTATTCTGGTTTACTCCAAGACTGGTGCTGTCTAGTTCTTGGGGTAACTATAATAAAGGAAAAAAGTTGCATTAATAAATGTGATAAGAGCAACAAAATGAATGCCACAGATAAATATTGAAAATTAAAAACAGAACATACAAAGTGATCTTGAATGTGCCAATAAACCAAACAGGCATACACATAAAGTGAAATTTAAAAAATGTCCATATAATCAATGCACAATAAAGGGACGTGAAATGCAAAGATATAATTCCAAAAAAAGTTAATGAATTAAAAGAGACAGCATAAATGATTATATATATCCCACAGTGACAGGTGAAAAAACTCCTCGTTGAAGTGAATAAGGTGCATAGATGGGACCTTCACCTTCAAAAAAATCTGCCGCTTACCAGAGGGTGTTGGTCCCTTGTTACAGGGGACCACACTGAGCGGACGGCTGTAACCCCAGCCCGGGATCTCACAGGCAGGCACTGGATGGTATTACGTCCAAAAGAATCCTCTCCATGGATCACAGCAGGATGATGTATTTACCAAAAAAGACACAAGATGCTCCACATAGCATAAAACCTTTAACATTTATTAAATATTAGAAAGCCAAATGAACACTTACAGGTCAGCAGATAAATGTCAGCAAAAAAGAGAAAAGCCGTCCGGCTCCAGAACAGCCCATAACTCCCGGGTCTTAGACGTGTAGCGGTGACTTCAGGACGTGGCTCCTCCTCCCTACGTCGTTTCGTCACTATCGGACATGGTTACGGGTAACTATAGCCAGATCCACTGGTCTCGTGTTCCAGAGCTTGGGAAGCAGCTTCTTGGCGGAGATCCCCAGTCAGGGTGTTCGGAGTCCATCACAGGTTCTATCTCACCTCTAAGTTAAAACTTGTTTTTTTGAGGGTCTCTTACCCTTCATTCCCTTACTTAATTTAATGCCCATAATGGCTGGCCAGTCTTCTCTACTTGTGCCTATACCCTCTTGCCTCTAAACTACTTTATCTAGCAAATGTGTACTACATATACCTGTGAACACTCTGATGGAGAGTAGACAGTGACAAAATAACATATAGCCACCAATCTATACAGTTTGATTAAGGGGAGTAAAATAGGTACCCTTTGCCCCCAAAATGTCTTGCCGATCAAGGAAGTCTGATATCTCAAATGTAAGCAAAAGGCTGATTATCAGAAATTCCCGGATCGTCTCAAGCTCCTCTTTTTAGATTCTCAGGATCACCTGTAAATCACCTCCTAGGCAAAGCTCGCCATCTGATATGGAATTTTATTGATAGGAAACTCCTATCCTCATATTGATTAGTGGTTCCAAATGAATAATAACTACTGCAGTAGGGAACAGACACAAAAGATACACTCCGCATCTTTCCAAATAACTATTGTGTTTAATTACGACGCAATTGAAGGTTTTTATACACACGATTACGTAGGTATCACATTAATATTACAATTGTACTTGTATGGTTACAAGGGGCGTAACATAGGCAGGCTAATTCTAATCAGGACTCGAAAGAATGCAAACATGTAATGAAAACATTATTAGTGCCGTGTGCAATACATACAAAGTAGAATACAATTATATAAAGAACTTACACATTTTCTCTACGGTAAAAACATGCCCCCAAATTACCAAATTAAAGTAGACAGAGACACCAGTACTGGAGTTTAATAATGCGTCCGCTGACACCAGTACTGGAGTTTAATAATGCGTCTGCTAACACCAGTGCTGGGGTTTAAAAATGCATCTGCTGACATCAGTGCTGGGGGTTAATAGTGCGTCCGCTGAAACCAGTTCTGAGTTTTAATAATGCATCCGCTGACACCAGTGCTGGGGTTTAATAATGCGTCCGCTAACACCAGTGCTGGGGTTTAATAATGCGTCCGCTAACACCAGTGCTGTTTATTAATGCGTCTGCTAACATCAGTGCTCGGGTTTAATAATGCGTCCGCTAACACCAGTGCTGTTTATTAATGCGTCTGCTAACACCAGTGCTGGGGTTTAATAATGTGTCCGCTGACACCAGTGCTCGGGTTTAATAATGCGTCCGCTAATACCAGTGCTGGGGTTTAATAATGCGTCCACTAACACCAGTGCTGGGGTTTAATAATGCATCTGCTGACAACAGTGATGGGGGTTAATAATGCGTCTGCTCACATCAGTGCTGGGGTTTAATAATGCGTCCGCTGACACCAGTGCTGGGGTTTAATAATGCGTCCGCTGACACCAGTTCTGGGGTTTAATAATGCGTCCGCTAACATCAGTGCTGGGGTTTAATATTGCGTCCGTTGACACCGGTGCTGGGATTTATTAATGCGTCCGCTAACACCAGTGCTGGGGTTTATTAATGCGTCCGCTGACACCAGTGCTGGGGGTTAATAATGCGCCTGCTGACACCATCGATGGGGGTTAATAATGCGTCCGCTCACATCAGTGCTGGGGTTTAAAACAATGCATCCGCTGACCCCAGTGCTGGGGGTCAATAATGCATCCGCTGACACCAGTACTGTTGTTTTTGAAGTTTGCATGCGGCCCCTATGGGATATGAAAACTTGTCTTGTGGCCCTCAGGTAATTTGAGTTTGAGACCCCTGCTCTAAAGAAAACAATGGTTAACAAAAAAACACAATAACGATATGAGATTAACTCAATAAAAACAACAACTTTTTTTAACTGAAATCTAAACCAAAAAAGTGAAAAAAATATATGCTGAAGCAAAGGAGCAATCTACTCACTGACCACACAGGCCCCTCATGCTTGGGCATGCACATTTTTTTAAACTGTGGATGGCAAATCTCCTCCTGCAGCGCTGCAGGAATGGATGTATGTATTCTGAGAGCAACACCCTGCTGCTGTCAGAATAAACAGATCAGTGCTGCAGCTGATTGGTGTTCCTGCAAAGTAAATTACAATGGTTAAATCGTAACTCCCCTTTTGTTGAGAAAAAAACATTCCCCTCTGGGTGATCTGTGTACATTGCAGGGATTATAACAACCTTTGTTGTGGATTCCTACCTTTTGTTATTCTGAAGAATTCCCTGTGTGTTTGTCTGTGCCTCTGTTCTGAGTGAGTCTAATGGAAGTGGTTTCATAATTAACTGTCAGGTGTGCAGCTGCAGGGGACTAATGAGGAAAGCTGCTGGGCCTGCATCCCTTTAGACGTGTTCCTATTAAAAGTATCTCTCCAAAAAATGACATTTTTGTTTCAGGGGATGCCTGAAATCTAACTTGTATCTTAGGGCAGAATTCTTGGAAAATTGGTGAGCCAATCACACAAGCAGGAAATTATGGGGAGTGGTCAGTATACACTCTGTGTACAGGACAACTCCAGGTAGCCATATTGCAATGTATTCTCAGAAAGTTACATTGGCTGCAGATTGAAAAGGAAAGGTGATTTTTAATAACATTCAATCACAATATGATTAGTGTCACAATTATATGCGCTATATTATTTTTTCTTTGGTTGCTTTTTTTCCCACGCAAGTGTAGTTACCCTTTAACCACTTCACGCAAATTGTTGTACCCATACGTCGGTACTATGATGCTAAATACCATTGTTATGGCAGCAGCTAGCTTACATAATTACATATTAGAAGAGGTTGAAAAGACACACGTCCATCAAGTCCAACCTCTGTGTGTGATTATATGTCAGTATTACATTGTATATCCCTGTATGTTGCGGTGCTTATCTAATCGCTTCTTGAAACTATTGATACCCCCTGCTGAGACCACCGCCTGTGGAAGGGAATTCCACATCCTTGCCGCTCTTACAGTAAAGAACCCTCTACATAGTTTAAGGTTAAACCTCTTTTCTTCTAATTTTAATGAGGGGCCATGTGTCTTGTTAAACTCCCTTCTGCGAAAATGTTTTCTCCCTATTGTGGGGTCACCAGTACAGTATTTATATATTGTGGGGTCACCAGTACGGTATTTGTAAGTTGAAATCATATCCCCTCTCAAGCGTCTCTTCTCCAGAGAGAATAAGTTCAGAGCTCGCAACCTTTCCTCATAACTAAGATCCTCCAGTCCCTTTATTAGCTTTATTGCCTTTCTTTTTACTCGCTTGATTTCCAGTACATCATTCCTGAGGACTGGTGCCCAGAACTGGACAGCACACTCCAGGTGCGGCCGGACCAGAGTCTTGTAGAGCGGGAGAATTATCATTTTATCTCTGGAGTTGATCCCCTTTTTAATGCCAATATTCTGTTTGCTTTGTTATCAGCAGCTTGGCATTGTATGCCATTGCTGAGCCTATCATCTACTAGGACCCCCAGGTCCCTTTCCATCCTAGATTCCCCCAGAGGTTCTCCCCCCAGTCTATAGATTGCATTCAGATTTTTACCACCCAAATACATTATTTTACATTTTTGATACATTAAACCTCATTTGCCATGTAGTTGCCCCTCCCCCATTAATTTGTTCAAATTTATTGCCCTGCTTAGCATCATCCGCAAAGAACCCTGGGGACCCCACTACCCACCCCTGACCATTCCGAGTACTCCCCATTTATCACCACCCTCTGAACTCGCCCTTGTAGCCAGTTTTCAATCCATGTACTCACCCTATGGTCCATGCCAATGGACCTTATTTTGTACAGTAAAAGTTTATGGGGAACTGTGTCAAATGCTTTTGTAAAATCCAGATACACCACGTCTACGGGCCTTCCTTTATCTAGATGGCAACTCACCTCCTCATAGAAGGTTAGTAGATTGGTTTGGCAAGAACGATTCTTCATGAATCCATGCTGATTACTGCTAATGATACTGTTCTCATTACTAAAATCTTGTATATAGGCCCTTATCAGCCCCTTCAAGAGCTTGTATACTATTGATGTTAGGCTGTCATAAACCTGGTATTTTCAGGAACAGCATGCGTTTCTCTTTAAAATAAAAGTGGTCTCTGCGGCGGATTCACCGCAAGATCACTTTTATTGGTGGCGGGAGAGGGGCACCCCACCCTCCAAGGTGGCCATTGAAATGTATGATGGACTCATCTACATAGATGGTTTGTTGGGGTGTATACACACATGAACATTTCTGGGAGAGGTAGTTTATGAGGGGCAGAATTTTGTAAAGCTGATCATATTCAGGGTCACCCCGAGGACGACAAAGTGTGTGATCACTAAAATGCATAAAACGCATTATCGTCTCATATCTATGCTTGACCATTGCAGCAGAGAACACGGGCATATGATGAATCGGGTCTCTGGACCAATATGATCGCAGCTCATTCTTTTTAGTAACGCCCATGTTGGGTGTTAGGCCCAAAAAAGTTTTACATTTATAAACCTTGATAGGTCTCCATGCGAATTGTCTTGCAAGAGTTGAATTTGGGTTGGTGGCGATGTATGGTTGTGTGTATAAATTCCTTCAGCTCACAATCGATCGATACAGATTTTCCGTGAAAAACATAAAAAAAAAATCTAGGGAAGTTGGTAAACTTGCTGTTTCCACCTGAATTCCGGGTTGGGCAGTGAATGGGGGGGGGGGGGGGAGTATGAGCGCTGCAGAATCTGTGGGCTGCCAATCAGCATTTACAAGCACATCTGGAGGAACACTATGGGCTCTATGGGTGAATCCTTGGTGTCTGTGGGATGCTACTAGTGCTAGCTACCTCACCAGGTCATCACGAAATACTTCTGTTCTGGTATATAAAAGACTAGGATGTACTAGGCCGCTGGTGCCTGCCAGCTACCCAAAAAGTAGTGTGGCATTAGTACTGGCATCCTGCTGCATATAAGACAAATCAAGTGTTCCTAGCACTTCAGCTACCCGGGGTCGGGTACGCCTAACCTTAGCAGGGACCTCTCCTCCATCCTCTGAGCTCCCTGTCAGGGTGCCGCTGCTCTCTACAGGTTTGTATTCAGAGCCTGATTCTGTCAGTGAGGACTCCTCCTTCGCTCTCAGCTGTCATACTCAGAATCCTGTAGGCCTCTTCACTAGAGTACCTTTTTTGGGACATTTTGGCCACTAAATTCAGATGCCTAGTGTGACTCACGGGAAAAAGAGCTCCTGGCTGTCAGGGACTGCTTGAACTACTACAAATGTAACAAGGTCTCCAGCCTCCTTCAGTCTAATGAGAACCTCCAGGGCCAGAGATAGCTGACATCCTTCTGTATATGGTTGGTTGTGAGGCATAGTGGGTGCAAGGTGGAAGTTTTTGGGCGCCAGACACTTCTTGAACCTCTTGAAAGAGATGTTTATTTCTTTTACAAACTTTTTTGGGGAAAGAGGGTTAGGGCCAGTAGTTGCAAGATTAATTAGCAGACTCCGAGACTTCCATAGGAGACAGCCATGCAGCGAAAGGCATCCAGCAAGAAGCCACATCTTCACGTGCAGGAATGCTGTCTCCTATGGCAACAGACTTTAACAGTTCCTAACACAAAGCATAAAAGTTCTCTCAGCTTCACTACAATCACTCCTTGTAGTTCTTCAGCACACTGAGCTCCCGGTCTCTCACTAGACCCTCTGATTCACTGACTCTGAATCCCTTCAGCTCCTCCAATCTTCACAGTGGTATCTTCCTCAAGCGTCACCCACGCTTCCCTGCTGGGTCCCTAGCTTGGCACTCCCAATACTTCACAAGCTTCACCCCACTGGCCTGCTCAGTCCCTGACTTGACACATAAGGCTGCTCTATAAGCGCCACCTCCGCTGGTTGGGTCCCTAGCTTGATCACTGCCTGAAGTTTCTCAATTCTCCACCATGCCCGTTTGGTGAGAATCAGGGGCGTAACTACCACCATAGCGACCCATGCGGGCGCTATGGGGCCCGCAGCCAAGTGGGGCCCAGTGAGGATAAGAGCACCGCCGGCACAGTCTCCCAGCCAGGGGAAGAGAGAGGAAAGGAAGAGGCGAGGTGTCCGTATCAGCAGAGAGCTGAATTGCCCGATGTAAGAGCTTTCATTAGAACTTCCAGTGTTCCCGGGGCTCACGTCACATAGCTCCACCTTTTGGCCCAGTGCCTTTGATAGACAGAATGCCGATCCAATGCGGGACATGTGACGTCATCAAAGGCGTCGGGCCAAGAGGTGGGGCTATGTGACGATGAGCCCCGGGAAGACAGGAAATTCAAATGAAAGCTATTACAGCGGGCAATCCCACTCTCTGCTGATCCGGGTGGCTTGCCTCTTCCTCTGCATAGGTGGGGCTGTATGCGGCACAGGCAGACCAGGCTGTATTGGGCACAGGTCACACTGTATGGGGCACAGGTCACGCTGTATTGGGCACAGGTCACGCTGTATGGGGCACAGGTCACACTGTATGGGGCACAGGTCACGCTGTATTGGGCACAGGTCACGCTGCATTGGGCACAGGTCATGCTTGCCTCTTCCTCTGCATAGGTGGGGCTGTATGGGGCACAGGCAGACCAGGCTGTATGGGGCACAGGTCACACTGTATGGGGCACAGGTCACGCTGTATTGGGCACAGGTCACGCTGTATTGGGCACAGGTCACGCTGTATTGGGCACAGGTCACGCTGTATTGGGCACAGGTCACACTGTATGGGGCACAGGTCACGCTGTATGGGGCACAGGTCACGCTGTATTGGGCACAGGTCACGCTGCATTGGGCACAGGTCATGCTGTATGTGGCACAGGTCACGCTGCATTGACACTAGGGCAGCTGTGGGGGGGGGCTGTTTGCAGGGGGGCCCCATACAACATTTTGCTATCGGGCCCTGCTATTTCTAGTTACGCCCCTGGTGAGAATACTGCTCAGATTCTTGCTTCAGTTACACACTGAGGTCCCTTAGTGGTGACAGCTTCCCCTCTACCTCCAACCATGACAGGTTCTCCGGCTGGCGGAACCGTCACTTCTGGTTGGACTGCAAGCCGCAGTCCCAACCCTGCCCTGCTCTCCTAGCTGCCAGATGTGCCCAGGATAGGCTCAACCTCTGGCCTAGCAGCCTGGGGTAACACAACACATGTCCACCCAGACAGTCATCCAGGTGGCACAGAACCCCAATCACCTGACTCCACCCGAATATATAGGGCTCTCAGCAGGCCTAGGGATTAAAGAAAACTCCTGACCATTGGCTGAGATACCCTATATACCCATAACCTGACCATGGGTTGCCCTTATCATATCTAGCATCACCAAGTACCCAGCCACCTAGTGGTAGAATAGAAAAGTGCAACAAGGTCAAACTTAATAGAACAATAGATCTCTAACAATCAACCAGGATAACTACTCCTGGCAAGTAAATTTGTGAGGATCTCCCTGCCTAAACCCCAGGGTGCTACACAAATAAAACTTACCTGCTATAGTTAGAAGAGATCAGGCCTGATTCTGCTAACACTGCGGTTATGTGTGCAATGTATCAGAGGTGCCGGAGATCTACTGACACTGCACTTGTTGGGGGGCAGAAGGGCTGATCCTGCTAACACTGCATTATTAGGGACACTATACTAAGGGGGGACACCAATATAGTTCTGTTCATGATCAGGATATTGATCCATACAGACACTATACTAAGGGGCTGACACTAATATAGTTCTGTTCATGATCAGGATATTGATCCATACAGACACTATACTAAGGGGAGGGGACTAATATAGTTCTGTTCATGATCAGGATATTGATCCATACAGACACTATACTAAGGGGGGACACTAATATAGTTCTGTTCATGATCAGGATATTGATCCATACATACACTATACTAAGGGGGGACACTAATATAGTTCTGTTCATGATCAGGATATTGATCCATACAGACACTATACTAAGGGGCTGACACTAATATAGTTCTGTTCATGATCAGGATATTGATCATACAGACACTATACTAAGGGGGGCACTAATATAGTTCTGTTCATGATCAGGATATTGATCCATACAGACACTATACTAAGGGGGGCACTAATATAGTTCTGTTCATGATCAGGATATTGATCCATACAGACACTATACTAAGGGGCTGACACTAATATAGTTCTGTTCATGATCAGGATATTGATCCATACAGACACTATACTAAGGGGGGCACTAATATAGTTCTGTTCATGATCAGGATATTGATCATACAGACACTATACTAAGGGGGGCACTAATATAGTTCTGTTCATGATCAGGATATTGATCCATACAGACACTATACTAAGGGGGGGACACTAATATAGTTCTGTTCATGATCAGGATATTGATCCATACAGACACTATACTAAGGGGGGGCACTAATATAGTTCTGTTCATGATCAGGATATTGATCCATACAGACACTATACTAAGGGGGGACACTAATATAGTTCTGTTCATGATCAGGATATTGATCCATACAGACACTATACTAAGGGGGGACACTAATATAGTTCTGTTCATGATCAGGATATTGATCCATACAGACACTATACTAAGTGGGACACTAATATAGTTCTCTTCATGATCAGGATATTGATCCATACAGACACTATACTAAGGGGGGGCACTAATATAGTTCTGTTCATGATCAGGATATTGATCCATACAGACACTATACTAAGGGGGGGCACTAATATAGTTCTGTTCATGATCAGGATATTGATCCATACATACACTATACTAAGGGGGAACACTAATATAGTTCTGTTCATGATCAGGATATTGATCCATACAGACACTATACTAAGTGGGACACTAATATAGTTCTGTTCATGATCAGGATATTCATCCATACAGACTAGGGATGAGCTTTATGTTCGGGTCGAACATGAGTTAGACTCGAACATTGGCTGTTCGCCCGTTCGCCGAATAGCAAACAATTTGGGGTGTTCGCAGCAAATTCGAAAGCCGCGGAACACCCTTTAAAAGTCTATGGCAGAAATCAAAAGTGCTAATTTTAAAGGTTTATATGCATGGTATTGTCATAAAAAGTGTTTGGGGACCCGGGTCCTACCCCAGGGGACATGGATAAATGTAAAAAAAAGTTTTAAAAACGGCCGTTTTTTCGGAAGCAGTGATTTTAATAAAACTTAAAGTGAAACAATAAAAGTGAAATATTGCTTTAAATTTCGTACCTGGGGGGTGCCTATAGTATACCTGGCGCATGTTTCCCGTGTTTAGAACAGTCAGAGATCAAAATGTCATTTCTAAAGGAAAAGAAAGTCATTTAAAAGTACTCGCGGCTATAATGAATTGACGGGTCTCTGCAATGCACATACAAGTGATTGAAAAAAAATGGCATGGATTCCCCCCCAGTCCATTACCAAGCCATTTGGGTCTGGTATGAATATTAAGGGGAACCCCGAACCAAAATTAAAAAAAAAATGCGTGTGGGTCCCCCCAAATTCCATACCAGGCCCTTCAGGTCTGGTATGGATAATAAGGGGAACCCCGCGCCAAAATTTTTTTTAAAAATGGCGTGGGGGTCCCCCTAAAAATCCATACCAGACTATTATCCGAGCACGCAACCTGGCAGGCCGCAGGATGAGAGAGCACCCCCCCTGAACTGTACCAGGCCACATGCCCTCAACATGGGGAGAATGTCCCCATGTTGATAACCCTGGCGCTATTTGATGTAACAAGTGATGCTAATACAGCGATGGGTGAAAAATACTGTACACTGACGCTGTACTAATGGCACTGGTTGGGTGACAGGGGTGATCAAAGGGTGAAAGAGGGCAATAAATGGGGTTAAATGTGCCAATCTAAGGTGTGTGGGTGTAAAGTGTGGTGATTATACTCACAGTGTGGTGTTCTCTTCTCTTCCTGATCCGAAAAGGACTCGGGAAGAGAGGAAATCGCAAGATAGCTCCCCGTGTTTATAAAATAAAACACAGGAGTGATTTGTCATTGGCTGCAGGTGATCAGCAGGGTACGGAGTAAAATCATTGGCTGGAACCTGCTGACAAACTTATCCTCCAGTCAATGACAGTGGAGGTTTCTGGGTGTGCGCGTGCATGGGTGCGGACCTGGAAGAAAGCCATGACATAAAAGTACATTACCAGACCTGTATGAGCCGCCCATCCATTGTATTTTACAACACTTCATCCATGTCTTTGCTGATCTCTGATCTCCTTATCAACTGTTTCTTATGCCGCTTACATACGACCGGACTTTCCGTCGGAATGAACTCTGACGGTCTTTCCGATGGAGTTCCGCTGAAACGGACTTGCCTACACACGATCACACCAAAGTCCGTTCGTTTAGAACGTGATGACGTACGACGGGACCAGAAGAAGGAGGTTCAATAGCCAGTAGCCAATAGCTGCCCTTGCATCATTCTTGGTCTGTTGGACTAGCATACAGACAAGCGGTTTTCCCGATAGGAACTGACTCTGTCGGAAAAATTTGAAACATGTTCTATTTCTAGGTCCATCAGAATTTTCAAAAGAAAAGGTCCGATGGAGCCCACACATGACCGAAATGTTCTGCCGGAAAGTCTACTCGTGTATACTCGGCATTACATGATGGAGATCAGCCATGGAGTATATCTGAGGTGTATATCAGGGTGTGCTTCTTCCCCACATGAGAGCTGTGATGTCCATCAACATTCATATAGAAGACATTTCCCACACTCAAGACACTAATACACCTCAAGGGTTGTGTGGGATCCCTGATGTACAGAAAGACTGGACTTCAGTGAGGAACATTTCCCTCACTCAGGACAGGAATACGGCTTCTCCCCCGTGTGAGATCTCTCATGTGTGGAAACATGGGACTTCTGTGTAAAACATTTCCCACACTCAGGACAGGAAAACGGCTTCTCTCCTGTGTGAGATCTTTGATGTCTGTAAAGATCGGACTTCACTGAAAAACATTTCCCACACTCAGGACAGGAATGCTGCTTCTCCCCCATGTGAGATCTCTGATGTTTGGAAAGATCGGACTTCTGTGAAAAACATTTCCCACACACAGGACAGGAATACGGCTTCTCCCCCGTGTGAGATCTCTGATGTGTGGAAAGACTGGACTTCACTGAAAAACATTTCCCGCACTCAGGACAGGAATACGGCTTCTCCCCTGTGTGAGATCTTATATGCACATAAAGACCAGATTTAAAACGGAAACACTTCCCGCACTCAGTACAGGAAAGTCTCTTCTCTGTTGGAAGGACGGCACCGTCCCTCACAGTCTGAGGTTCCTCAGGATAAGAGGAATACGATGGTCCATCTACACTGTGTGGTGCCGGATGGACATTTGAGGTAGTCGGGTTTTCTCCTGGACTATACTGTGTGATGTCCTCATCTTCTACTTTACAGTCTGGAGACAAAGTGAGACAATCCTCTGAGGTTTTCCTCATCTCCCGTCCATCTACTAAAATAGAAATAAAAAGATTATTACTAGACATGAGCTGATTGGTTCCCCTAAACCAGGACTCCGCCCACATCTGGCAGCTTTGTCTCTGAGGATCTTACAATTCCCCCCTCAAGGTAACTAGTAAATGGGTCCTCTGTAGGGCGGCAACTAATGATTATTTTCAGAATTGATTAGTTGGTCGATTATTGTTTCGATTAATCGGCTAATTGGATAAAAACCTCAAAAAAAGGTTGGTGTATAATTGAGTTAATATTCTTGAATATCTATATACAGCGGTAAATATAAATATCCAGATATATAGTTGGATATTTAATCCACTCTGAGAATAACAGACAGATAGATGTATTATTAGAGGGAGAATCTGCTACATATCAGAATCAGAGATCAACATTATTAAAATGTAAAAAAGAGGTAAAACGCTGTTTTGCAGATGATCAGACAGGAGTGTAATATAATATGATGGATGACAGACTCCCTTGTCATAGACAGGTAGGTGGGTACAAGCTCCCTGCACCTGATGTCACTTTTGCTGGCCGTACACAATCTCATTTTTCTTTCAGAAAAACATTCATCCAATTTTCTAACCATTAGTGGGTCAAATCGGCGTTCATTTTCCACCACAGTGATGGGAAAATTCAAAGGAGTGGAACAGAAAACTTTTCTCCATCGAACAAATTTTCACATCATGTATGTGGTTTGTGCTCAGAAGTTACATTCATTTTATAATTGAATGTTAAAAGCAAGAGGAATTTTTGAACTACACTCGTCCATTCATCGAATGTACAAATAATTTTCATACAAATATTTCTGTGAATATTCTCGTCCAACAATCGATCCGTGTATGACCAGCATAGGACATTTAGTAGAAGCAGCGTGATTGTGTTTAATCATCTGTTATGATGGGGTTAAAAAAATATTTCTTTATAGTACAAAAACAGCAGATAATCACTACTATAAGGGATTCATTTATACTGTGAAATAGTGAAAGTAATATATCTTATATTATATATATAATAATAAATATACCCAGAAGTAGGATATATGGGGATTTTACCTGGGAGTCACACATGGAGATATATGGAGGTTAGAGGGGGAGGGGGGACTTTTATATTAAAGTAATACTGAAAGCTGAGACTTTATTTCATGGATATAATAATTTTATATATAAACGCACAATACTAGTAAACTTTTACTTTCACCACTTGCCCACCGGACACTTAATCTCACACTTTGAATGACAATTTCTTACTAACATTCTACTATATGACATTTTTGTCTTTTTTTCACAAAAAGCTTTCTTTTGTTGGTATTTAATCACCGCTGGGATTTTTTTATTTTTTGCGCTATAAATGAAAAAAGACTGGAACTTTTGTAAAAAAAAATGCATTTTTCTTTGTTTTGGTTATAAAATTTTGCAAATTAGTCATTTTTCTTCATAAATTTTGTGTCAAAATGTATACTGCTACATTGCTTTGGTAAAAATAACCCAAATTAGTGGCTATTATTTGGTCTTTGTGAAAGTTATAGAATCTACAAACTAGTGGCGTAACTGGAACCTTCAGGGCCCCGATGCAAGAAACCATGACCCCCCGGATGGGGCCCTTCCCTCTGAGCCCGGTGGCGGAACGCCAGGGCCCGGCCGCAAGTGTGGAGTTTGTGTGGTAGTTCTGCCACTGGTGTCAGTAGTTTTTAATTTTTATTTTTTTACCATTTGTTTTATTCATTTTTTTTACAATATTATTTTTTTAAATCATTTTTTACAATTTTTTAGGAGCCCTGTTGCGGGGTTTGGTTCATTTTTAAAAAAATATTTTTTAATGATTTTTTAGGAGCCCCATTGGGGGACTCTGGTGAGATATCAGGGGTATAAACAGACCTTTGATGTTTCATCTTTGAGACAGAGAAAGGAGACCGAGGACACAGCCCTCCATCTCCTTGTCTGGAGTCTCAGCAGCACAGAATGAATGGACAGGAAGAGCTCTGTACAGAGGCTTCCCCTTCATTCATAAACTGAAGCATAGGAAATGCAGTTTACTATGTCTCAGTTATGATTAGACAGAATCAGGGATCGGTATGGATCACTGACTCTCCATTCAGAGAAGGCTTCATCTTGACAGATCCACCAGCCGGCGGGAGAGGGGAGAACCCTGCAGAGCTGTGGGGAGGGGGGTCAGGAAATAGCACAGGGGGGCTGGAGAACACACGGGGGGACAGCAGAAAGAAGCTGGATAGGAGGATCTGTGGGGGCGGCTGCATATAAAAGGAACCAATCTCTCTCCATCCCCCCGCTTCTCCTCCTCTCCCTCCTGCAGGCATTCAGCGGCTGCAGGAGGAAAATGGAGCGATGAGTTCCTCTATGCCAGTGTTTCTCAATCTTTTTCCAGTCAGGGCACCCTTGAAGTATACCCCTAGGTGAATGGGGCGGCACTGCAACCACCCCGCAACTGTGTGCATTGCATGCAGAATAGTGATGATGCATTTAGGGGGTTAAAACTGACAGTGAGGAGACAACATATTGCCTCTTTACTGGCTGTCAATACCTCTGAAAAGCAATTTGAGCATGGGTCTCTTTTCAGAGGAAAAACATTTTCTTGCTGGTACTATGAACAAGCAGAAAAAAAAAAAAAAAAAATCAGTTCTTATTGTACACATATAGGGGGTCAGGATTAAAAGTGCATACATAAAATGTACATATATACATGTAAACACACATGTACGCACACACACATACAGTACATACACATATATAAACACACATAATACACACATATATACTGTATATATAAGTACACACACACATAATACACACACACATATGTAAAACACACATATATTCTGATGGGCACTGATGAGGCTGTAATGATGGGCACTGGTGAGGCTGCGTTGATGGGCACTGGTGAGGCTGTAATGATGGGCGCTAATGAGGCTGTGCTGATGGGTGCTGGTGAGGCTGCACCAATGAGTGCTGGTGAGGCTGCATTGATGGGTACTGATGAGGCTGTGCTGATGGGCGCTGGTGAGGCTGCACCAATGAGTGCTGGTGAGGCTGCATTGATGGGTACTGATGAGGCTGTGCTGATGGGCGCTGGTGAGGCTGCGCTGATGGGCGCTGGTGAGGCTGCACCAATGAGTGCTGGTGAGGCTGCATTGATGGGTACTGATGAGGCTGTGCTGATGGATGCTGGTGAGGCTGCGCTGATGGGCGCTGGTGAGGCTGCACCAATGAGTGCTGGTGAGGCTGCATTGATGGGTACTGATGAGGCTGTGCTGATGGGCGCTGGTGAGGCTGCATTGATGGGTACTGATGAGGCTGTGCTGATGGGTGCTGGTGAGGCTGCACCAATGAGTGCTGGTGAGGCTGCATTGATGGGTACTGATGAGGCTGTGCTGATGGGCGCTGGTGAGGCTGCACCAATGAGTGCTGGTGAGGCTGCATTGATGGGTACTGATGAGGCTGTGCTGATGGGCGCTGGTGAGGCTGTAATGATGGGCGCTAATGAGGCTGTGCTGATGGGTGCTGGTGAGGCTGCACCAATGAGTGCTGGTGAGGCTGCATTGATGGGTACTGATGAGGCTGTGCTGATGGGCGCTGGTGAGGCTGCGCTGATGGGCGCTGGTGAGGCTGCATTGATGGGTGGTGGTGAGGCTGCATTGATGGGTGCTGGTGGGTTGCATTTAAGAGGTGCTTCATTAAAAATATGGGCAGGGCAAAGGGGGTAGAGTTAGGGGTGGAACCAATGGGGCCGGCAAAATGAGGTTTTGCCTAGGGTGTCAAAAATCCTTGCACCAGCCCTGACCGGGCCCCATGCTGCAGGGGGCCTTTGTGGGCACCCTGTATGCCTAGATAGGAGGAACTGCAAGGGCAGCTGAGACTGAGCTCCCCAATCCTCAGTCAAAATGTAAATCAGCACTGCGGGGAGCAGATTACATCTAAAGTGAAAGCACAGTGTGTGTGATGTGCTCTCTGCCTCCCCCTACAGTGCAGTACCCAGCAGGAAGAGGTACAGTAATGCCGTTTTTTAAAATGCTATCTATGTATGTGTGTTTATAGATGTATGTGCATGTATGTGTGCTTGTGTATGTGTTTATATATATGTGTGTATGTATGTTTTATGTGTGTACATATGTGCATTTATATATATCTGTGTGTGTGTGTGACTGTGCATGCATGTATGTGTATGTGCATGTGTTTATATGTATATGTGTGTACATATGTGCATTTATATATATATATATGTGTGTGTGTGCATGTATGTGCACCAGTGCCTATCAGCGCAGCCATCATCAGTCTCCATCAGCACAGCCTCACCATCACCCATCAATGCAGCCCCACCAGTCTCCATCAATGCAGCCTCACCAGTCTCCATCAATGCAGCCTCACCAGTCTCCATCAGCACAACCTCACTAGTGTCCATCAGCACAGCCTTACCATCACCCATCAATCCACCCTCACCAGTCTCCATCAGCACAGCCTCACCATCACCCATCAATGCAGCCTCACCAGTCTCCATCAGCACAGCCTCACCATCACCCATCAATGCAGCCTCACCAGTCTCCATCAATGCAGCCTCACCAGTCTCCATCAGCACAACCTCACTAGTGTCCATCAGCACAGCCTCACTAGTGTCCATCAGCACAGCCTTACCATCACTCATCAATGCAGCCTCACCAGTCTCCATCAGCACAGCCTCACCATCACCCATCAATGCAGCTCCACCAGTCTCCATCAATGCAGCCTCACCAGTATCCATCAGCACAACCTCACTAGTGTCCATCAGCACAGCCTCACCATCACCCATCAATGCAGCCTCACCAGTATCCATTAGCACAGCCTCACTAGTGTCCATCAGCACAGCCTTACCATCACCCATCAATGCAGCCTCACCAGTCTCCATCAGCACAGCCTCACCATCACCCATCAATGCAGCCCCACCAGTCTCCATCAATGCAGCCTCACCAGTCTCCATCAGCACAACCTCACTAGTGTCCATCAGCACAGCCTCACCATCACCCATCAATGCAGCCTCACCAGTATCCATTAGCACAGCCTCACTAGTGTCCATCAGCACAGCCTTACCATCACCCATCAATGCAGCCTCACCAGTCTCCATCAGCACAGCCTCACCATCACCCATCAATGCAGCTCCACCAGTCTCCATCAATGCAGCCTCACCAGTATCCATCAGCACAACCTCACTAGTGTCCATCAGCACAGCCTCACCATCACCCATCAATGCAGCCTCACCAGTATCCATTAGCACAGCCTCACTAGTGTCCATCAGCACAGCCTTACCATCACCCATCAATGCAGCCTCACCAGTCTCCATCAGCACAGCCTCACCATCACCCATCAATGCAGCCCCACCAGTCTTCATCAATGCAGCCTCACCAGTCCCCATCAGCACAACCTCACTAGTGTCCATCAGCACAGCCTCACCATCACCCATCAATGCAGCCTCACCAGTCTCCATCAATGCAGCCTCACAAGTCTCCATCAGCACAACCTCACCATCCCCCATCAATGCAGCCTCACCAGTCTCCATCAGCACAACCTCACCATCACTCATCAATGCAGCCTCACCAGTCTCCATCAGCACAGCCTCACTAGTGTCCATCAGCACAGCCCCACCATCACCCATCAATGCAGCCTCACCAGTATCCATCAGCACAGCCTCACTAGTGTCCATCAGCACAGCCTTACCATCACCCATCAATGCAGCCTCACCAGTCTCCATCAGCACAGCCTCACCAGTCTCCAT
This sequence comes from Aquarana catesbeiana, assembly GCF_042186555.1. Taxonomy (NCBI): domain Eukaryota; kingdom Metazoa; phylum Chordata; class Amphibia; order Anura; family Ranidae; genus Aquarana; species Aquarana catesbeiana. The sequence goes on along the minus strand of NW_027362669.1, from coordinate 256,088 downwards.
CAGCACAGCCTCACCAGTCTCCATCAGCACAGCCTCACCAGTCTCCATCAGCACAGCCTCACCATCACCCATCAATGCAGCCCCACCAGTCTCCATCAATGCAGCCTCACCAGTCCCCATCAGCACAACCTCACTAGTGTCCATCAGCACAGCCTCACCATCACCCATCAATGCAGCCTCACCAGTCTCCATCAATGCAGCCTCACAAGTCTCCATCAGCACAACCTCACCATCCCCCATCAATGCAGCCTCACCAGTCTCCATCAATGCAGCCTCACAAGTCTCCATCAGCACAACCTCACCATCACTCATCAATGCAGCCTCACCAGTCTCCATCAGCACAGCCTCACTAGTGTCCATCAGCACAGCCTTACCATCACCCATCAATGCAGCCTCACCAGTCTCCATCAGCACAGCCTCACTAGTGTCCATCAGCACAGCCTTACCATCACCCATCAATGCAGCCTCACCAGTCTCCATCAGCACAGCCTCACTAGTGTCCATCAGCACAGCCTCACCAGTGCCCATCAATGCAGCCTCACCAGTCTCCATCAGCACAGCCTCACTAGTGTCCATCAGCACAGCCTTACCATCACTCATCAATGCAGCCTCACCAGTCTCCATCAGCACAGCCTCACTAGTGTCCATCAGCACAGCCTCACCAGTGCTTATCAATGCAGCCTCACCAGTCTCCATCAGCACAGCCTCACTAGTGTCCATCAGCACAGCCTTACCATCACTCATCAATGCAGCCTCACCAGTCTCCATCAGCACAGCCTCACTAGTGTCCATCAGCACAGCCTCACCATCACCCATCAATGCAGCCTCACCAGTATCCATCAGCACAGCCTCACTAGTGTCCATCAGCACAGCCTCACCATCACCCATCAATGCAGCCTCACCAGTATCCATCAGCACAGCCTCACTAGTGTCCATCAGCACAGCCTCAACAGTGCCCATCAATGCAGCCTCACCAGTGCCCATCAATGCAGCCTCACCAGTCTCCATCAGCACAGCCTCACTAGTGTCCATCAGCACAGCCTTACCATCACCCATCAATGCAGCCTCACCAGTCTCCATCAGCACAGCCTCACTAGTGTCCATCAGCACAGCCTCACCATCACTCATCAATGCAGCCTCACCAGTCTCCATCAGCACAGCCTCACTAGTGTCCATCAGCACAGCCTTACCATCACCCATCAATGCAGCCTCACCAGTATCCATCAGCACAGCCTCACTAGTGTCCATCAGCACAGCCTTACCATCACCCATCAATGCAGCCTCACCAGTATCCATCAGCACAGCCTCACCAGTGCCCATCAGCACAGCCTCACCAGTGCCCATCAGCACAGCCTCACCAGTCTCCATCAGCACAGCCTCACTAGTGTCCATCAGCACAGGCTCACCAGTGCCCATCAGCGCAGCCTCACCAGTGCCCATAAGTGCACCCTGAGGGGGGGAAAGGGGGGAGGGACCCTTACATTCAGGCCATGTGCTCAGTACACAGATCACTCTATATACACTATATACAGTCAGTAATACAATATCAGTGACAGTGTTTCACTCACCGGGCCCGGGGCTCTTCTCTGCATCCAACCACACAAGCCTGCCAGACTGCCAGTGGGAGGAACAATTTCAAACCCTGCCTCAGTGCCTCCTCCAGCCCAGGATCCAGCTGTCACTAAGCCCACTACTCCATTCTGATAGGCGCCGCTACTGTAGTGTATGTGAGTGGCACTGCCACTGTTCGGTGCGCACCAGAACTTTCTCAAAAGTTCGGAACTGAATAACGAACCCCATTGAAGACTATGGGACCTGAACGTGAAAAATCAAAAGTGCCCATTTTGAAGGCTTATATGCAAGTAATTGGGCATACAATTGTTATGGGGGTCTGAGTACTACCCTGGGGGACATGTATCAATGAAAAAAGTTTTCCCTGCAAGCTTTCTTTATTTTGTAAGCAACGGCTTGGGGAGCCAGTGTGTATGATGAGACCACAATGTAATGCACTGGAAAAAGATTAGAGATTGTTTTGGATAAATTTTGGTGTCTCTTCAACAGACTTTAGATAGAAGTAACAGGTGCAGAAAAACTGGTCTTTGGGTGTCGTTGGCGCCTTCACACCGTAACCCCATAGAGGTACTCTTGATGAGAGCAAGAATTGGCCTTGCTGTCAAAAGTTGCAATGATATACACCTGTCAAACAGGCACAGAAAAATTGGTCTTTCTTCGGGTGTTGATTGTGCCCATACAACCTACACCATAAAACGTCTTCCAGATGAAATCAACACCCACAACGCTAGGCAGCCTAGAAGTTCTGCAGAAAATCCACATCCCAAAAACAGTTAATCTGCGACATCGGCATCAGGGGCTTCATAGCTGCTGGTAATCCGGGACTGATTCATTATGATAATTGCCAGACAGCCCACCGAGTCTGTTGACAGACGTGTTCTATTATCAGTAACAAAACCTCCAGCAGAACTGAATGCCCATTCGGAAAGCACGCTGGATGCAGGGCAGCGAAGCAGCTCAAATGCATGTTCTGGCCAGTGGTCTATTCTCATGACCCATTAAGCCAGAGTGGATTGTCGCCTGGAAAGCTCTCCATCTCTGTTTTCGCCCCTAGATAATCATCCACTGTGTGACGCAGACGCTGTCGATGCTATGTGGAAGCCGACATCCCTGGGCGGTGAGGACTAAAAAATGTAGTCCTCGTCTTCTCCACCACTCCTCTCTTGACCAACAAAAGCCTCAAAATTACATTTTCCATGACATTGTAACCTAACAAAGTCAGGAAAAGCATTAGATAAACTCCTCTTGAAGGTGTCCTCAAGAGATTTCATCTTCTGCACTTTCTGTGGGGACAGGATGAGTTCTGAGACTTTCCCCTTGTAACAGTAGTCAAGGAGGGTTGCCAACCAATAGTTTTGAAGCATGAGGGAGCCTATGCACCACAAATTTGCAGAGCATGAGAAGCAGACTCCTCGGGGTCATTGAGGATTATAGTATCCGGAACGGTCTTCTCCCAGCCATGTACTACTCCCAAAGTTTCTGTGGATGGAAAGCCATCTCTTACTGTTTGCTGTATGTTTTCCTCTGCTTCAATGCCTCCAAAACTGCCAGAATCCTCCTCCTCCTTCTCTTCATGTGTGTTCTGTGGCATAGGAACAATGGTGCCTGCATAAAGTGGGTCTTAAGAGGAAAGGAAGTCCTCCTCTTCCTCCCACTGCTCTGCCTCAAATGCGTCCAAAATGCCATGCAGAGTCTGCTCCAGCAGGAACACAACAGGGATTGTGCCACTGATGCATGCATTGTCACGGCTCACCATCCTTGTGGCCTCCTCAAATGGTGACAGTACAGTGCATGCATCCTTTTTGAGCAGCTATTGGCATGGGGAAAAAAAGCCGAGTCGGCCTGAGCCTGTCGCTGTGCCATACTCACACAGGTACTTGTTGAAGGCCCTTTGCTGCATGTGCAGCCGCTGCAGCATTGACAAAGTCGAGTTCCACCTGGTGGGCATGTCACAAATCAGGCGGCTTACTGGCAGGTGAAATTCCCACTGAATTTCAGCCAGCCGAGCACTGGCTATGTATGACCACCTGAAATGGCTACAGACTCTTCTGGCCTGCTTTAGCAGATATTCCAACCCTGGGTACCTATTTAGGAAATGCCGCACCACCAAATTGAGGACATGTGCTAGGCATGGCACATGTGTCAACTTTCCCTGTCTAAGGGTGGACAGGAGGTTTGTGCCATTATCACACACCACCATTCCTGGCTCCAGCTGGTGTGGTGTGAACCACCTCTGAGCCTGCTAATGCAGAGCTGCCAGAATCTCTGTTCTGGTGTGGTTCCTGTCCCATAGACACACCAGTTGAAGCACTGCATGGCACCTTTTAGCCTGACTCATTGAATAGCCACTTGAACACTTACAGTAGGGGGTACTTGTGGTTCATAGGACAATTCAGCAGAGGAGGGTATGGAGTAGGGATGAGCCAAACACCCCCCTGTTCGGTTCGCACCAGAACATGCGAACAGGAAAAAAGTTCGCTCGAACACGCGAACACCATTAAAGTTTATGGGACACGAACATGAATAATCAAAAGTGCTAATTTTAAAGGCTTATATGCAAGTTATTGTCATAAAAAGTGTTTGGGGACCTGGGTCCTGCCCCAGGGGACATGGATCAATACAAAAAAAAGTTTTAAAAACTGCAGTTTTTTCAGGAGCAGTGATTTTAATAAAGTTTAAAGTCAAACAATAAAAGTGTAATATCCCTTTAAATTTTGTAGCTGAGGGGTGTCTATAGTATGCCTGTAAAGGGGCGCATGTTTCCTGTGTTTAGAACAGTCTGACAGCAAAATGACATTTCGAAGGAAAAAAGCTACCGTATATACTCGAGTATAAGTCGAGTTTTTCAGCACATTTTTTTGTGCTGAAAGTGCCCCCCTCGACTTATACTCGAGTCAAGCACTTTTCTGCAGCAAAAAATTTCATTTTCCAAACCGACTTTGGGGCCCCGTATCTCAGGGCCACTTGATGCTAGAAACCCCAAATTTGGTATGCCAACCCAGTGGACCTGGTACCACAACATATCCAAAGCTGGGGTTCCTAGCACCAAGTGCCCCTGAGATACGGGGCCCCAAAACTGGTTCAGAAAATGTCATTCTCTGCTGCAGAAAAGTGCTTGACATTTTCTGAACTGATTTTTGGGGCCCTGTATCTCGAGGCCACTTGGTGCTAGAAACCCCAGCTTTGGAAATTTTATGGTGCTAGTTCCACTGGGTTTGCACGCCAAATTTGGGGTTCTTAGCACTAAGTGGCCCCGAGATACGGGGCCCCAAATTTGGTCAACTGTGTCCATCTGCAGCAATGTCATTTCAGGACCCTTTGGGTTCAGAGACCCCAAATTTTGGCTGCAGCTAGGGGGCATCTAGGAACCCTTAACTACCGAGTTTGAAGTTCAGGGGACCTATGGCTGCAAATGGGCACAGTGAGGCATGCAAATGGGCACAGTGATGCTTCAAATGGGCATTGTTGACCCTCTTTTCCACTTAAAGTAGCTGTGCATTTCTCACCCTCGTCTTATACTCGGGTTAATAAGTTTTTCCCATTTTTTTGTGGTAAATTAGGGCCTCGACTTATACTCGGAACGACTTATACTCGTGTATATACGGTATTTAAAACTACTCGCGGCTATTGCATTGCCGGTCCGACAATACACATAGAAGTTCATTGATAAAAACGGCATGGGAATTCCCCACAGGGGAACCCCGAACCAAAATTTTAAAAAAAATTACGTGGGGGTCCCCCTAAATTCCATACCAGGCCCTTCAGGTCTGGTATGGATATTAAGGGGAACCCCGGCCAAAATGTAAAAAAAAAATGACGTGGGGGTCCCCCTAAATTCCATACCAGACCCTTCAGGTCTGGTACAGATTTTAAGGGGAACCCCGCGCCAAAAAAACAAAAAAAAAACGGCGTGGAGTCCCCCCAAAAATCCATACCAGACCCTTATCCGAGCACGCAACCTGGCAGGCCGCAGGAAAAGATGGGGGGACGAGAGAGCGCCCCCCCTCCTGAACCGTACCAGGCCACATGCCCTCAACATTGGGAGGGTGCTTTGGGGTAGCCCCCAAAACACCTTGTCCCCATGTTGATGAGGACAAGGGCCTCATCCCCACAACCATGGCCAGTGGTTGTGGGGGTTGTAAAGTACTGTTTAGCCCCCCACATGGATGAACTGCTGCTGTCCTGTCCAGGTATGTCCCTCTTTCTCTTCTTCCCTAGTTTCAGAGAGTCTCAGAGAGTGTCTTTAGACTTACCACTGCTCAGACTGCTGTGCTGCTGCTGGCATTCTGCTGTTCATACTAGGTAACCGTGAGTCTGTGATTCTGTGTGGCAACTGGCAAAGTATGTGATTGAGGCTGGCTGGGCTAAATTTTGCATTGCTCGTGTTACTGACAGTTGACTGAGGCTAAACTGAGTTTTCTATTGCTTGTTTTACTGACAGTCCAGCCTGGCACCGGCAAGCTTGTTGTGGTGCTCACCATTTTACTGATTCAGCAGATGACACCACAACATGTCTGCCAATGCCAGAGCCAGACTGGACTTTCTGCTGCCCTCAGTGGCATGCCTTGGCCCCGTTTTACCCCTGGTTCATACATATGTGCAGGGCTGGACTGGGACAAAAATGTGGCCCTGGACTTTATCCAGACTGGCCCAGGGCACAGCACATCGGGACACAGCACACATCGGGGCACAGCGCACATCGGGGGAACAGAACACAGCACATCAGGGTACAGCACATCAGGGTACATGGGGCACATCAGAGTACATGAGGGTACATGGGGCACATCAGGGCACATGGGGCACATTCAGGACACATCAGGCACATGGGGTACATCAGGGCACATCGGGCACATCAGGCACATGGGGTACATCAGGGCACATTCAGGGAACATCAGGGCACATTCAGGGAACATCAGGGCACATCAGGGTACAAGCACATCAGGGTACATCACACATCGGGGCACAGCGCACATCAGGGCAACAGAACACAGCACATCAGGGTACAGCACATCAGGGTACATGGGGCACATGAGGGTACATGGGGCACATCAGGGCACATCAGGGCATTTTTGGGCACATCAGGGCACATGGGGCACATTCAGGGCACATCAAGCACATGGGGTACATCAGGGCACATGGGGTACATCAAGGCACATTCAGGGCACATTCGGTACATCAGGGTACATCAGGGCACATTCAGGGCACATCAGGCACATAGGGTACATCAGGGTACATTCAGGGCACATCAGGCACATAGGGTACATCAGGGTACATTCAGGGAACATCAGGCACATAGGGTACATCAGGGTACATCAGGGCACATCAAGCACATGGGGTACATCAGGGTACATTCAGGGCACATCAGGCACATGGGGTACATCAGGGTACATTCAGGGCACATCAAGCACATGGGGTACATCAGGGTACATTCAGGGCACATCAGGCACATGGGGTACATCAGGGTACATTCAGGGCACATCAGGCACATGGGGTACATCAGGGTACATTCAGGGCACATCAGGCACATGGGGTACATCAGGGTACATCAGGGCACATTCAGGGCACATCAGGCACATGGGGTACATCAGGGTACATTCAGGGCACATCAGACACATAGGGTACATCAGGGTACATTCAGGGAACATCAGGCACATGGGGTACATCAGGGTACATCAGGGCACATTCAGGGCACATCAGGCACATAGGGTACATTAGGGTACATTCAGGGAACATCAGGCACATAGGGTACATCAGGGTACATCAGTGTACATCAGGGCACATTCAGGGCACATCAGGCACATGGGGTACATCAGGGTACATCAGGGCACATTCAGGGCACATCAGGCACATGGGGTACATCAGGGTACATCAGGGCACATTCAGGGCACATCAGGCACATGGGGTACATCAGGGTACATCAGGGCACATTCAGGGCACATCAGGCACATAGGGTACATCAGGGTACATCAGGGCACATTCAGGGCACATCAGGCACATGGGGTACATCAGGGTACATCAGGGCACATTCAGGGCACATCAGGCACATAGGGTACATCAGGGTACATTCAGGGCACATCAGGCACATGGGGTACATCAGGGTACATTCAGGGCACATTCAGGGCACATCAGACACATAGGGTACATCAGGGTACATTCAGGGCACATCAGGCACATGGGGTACATCAGGGTACATTCAGGGCACATCAGACACATAGGGTACATCAGGGTACATTCAGGGCACATCAGGCACATTGGGGAACATCAGGGTACATTTAGGGCACATCAGACACATAGGGTACATCAGGGTACATTCAGGGAACATCAGGCACATGGGGTACATCAGGGTACATTCGGGGCACATTCAGGGCACATCAGACACATAGGGTACATCAGGGTACATTCAGGGCACATCAGGCACATGGGGTACATCAGGGTACATCAGGGCACATCAGGCACATGGGGTACATCAGGGTACATCAGGCACATGGGGTACATCAGGGCACATTCAGGGCACATCAGGCACATCGGGTACATCAGGGTACATCAGGGCACATTCAGGGCACATCAGGCACATAGGGTACATCAGGGTACATTCAGGGCACATCAGACACATAGGGTACATCAGGGTACATTCAGGGCACATCAGGGTACATTCAGGGCACATTCAGGGCACATCAGACACATAGGGTACATCAGGGTACATTCAGGGCACATCAGGCGCATAGGGTACATCAGGGTACATTTAGGGCACATTCAGGGCACATCAGACACATAGGGTACATCAGGGTACATTCAGGGAACATCAGGCACATGGGGTACATCAGGGTACATTCAGGGCACATTCAGGGCACATCAGACACATAGGGTACATCAGGGCACATTCAGGGCACATCAGACACATAGGGTACATCAGGGCACATTCAGGGCACATCAGGCACATAGGGTACATCAGGGTACATTCAGGGAACATCAGGCACATAGGGTACATCAGGGTACATCAGGGCACATTCAGGAAACATCAGGCACATAGGGTACATCAGGGCACATTCAGGGCACATCAGGCACATGGGGTGCATCAGGGTACATTCAGGGCACATTCAGGGCACATCAGGCACATGGGGTACATCAGGGCACATTCAGGGCACATCAGACACATAGGGTACATCAGGGTATATTCAGGGAACATCAGGCACATGGGGTACATCAGGGTACATTCAGGGCACATTCAGGGCACATTCAGGGCACATCAGGCACATAGGGTACATCAGGGTACATTCAGGGCACATCAGGCACATGGGGTACATCGGGGCACATCAGGGCACATTCAGGGCACATGGGGTACATCAGGGCACATTCAGGGCACATGGGGTACATTCAGGGTTCATCAGGGCACATGGGGTACATCAGGGCACATTCAGGGCACATGGGGTACATTCAGGGTTCATCAGGGCACATGGGGTACATCAGGGCACATTCAGGGCACATGGGGTACATTCAGGGTTCATCAGGGCACATTCAGGGCTCATAGGGTACAATCAGGGCACATGGGGTACATTCAGGGCACATAGGGTACAATCAGGGCACATTCAGGGCTCATAGGGTACAATCAGGGCACATTCAGGGCTCATAGGGTACAATCAGGGCTCATAGGGTACAATCAGGGCACATTCAGGGCTCATAGGGTACAATCAGGGCTCATAGGGTACAATCAGGGCACATTCAGGGCTCATAGGGTACAATCAGGGCACATGGGGTACATTCAGGGCACATTCAGGGCTCATAGGGTACAATCAGGACACAGCGTTTACTTGTTTTCTTCATATGCAGAGTAGCGCAGGCAGCCTCTGTAGTAAGTTCTCTCATGTCACGCTGCTGCTGCTCCCCCCCGGCGGCCCCTCCTCTTCTTTTCCATCCCAGATGATGTCACAAGCTACTGGAGATAAACGAGAAGAGAGGAGGAGGAGGGGCCGCTGGCAGCATGACATGAGAGAGAACTTACTACAGAGGCTGCCTGCGCTACTCTGCATGCATCTCGATCTACCCGTCAGACGCCAGCTGTCGGCGATTGATGGGTAAATCGTAGACACAATAGGCAGCCGCTGAAACCGGCCGACTGAGCCATTCGGCCCACCGGGAAACTCCCAGTAGTCCAGATGGCCAGTCCATCCCTGCATATGTGGTGCAAGAAACACTGTGATCCCTGTGCATTTCCCGCACTGCATTGCAATCACACTGTATTTTTGATATGCTGCAGGTGTCAATTCAAAGTTAACAACTCCCCAAAAGAAGGTCACAAACGCAGTGATTGTCTGAACCAGATCGCATGGTTGGTTTTCAAAAAAAGGTACCTGCAACTTCGTTGGTGCAATGTGGTGTGATTCAGACCATTCAACAGAATCGCATGTGAATTTCACAGGAAAGCGATGCAGTTCCTGTGCGATTTACATGAAAACTATAGTGTGAACCAGGCTTACTGTGTTGATTGCGGTGCAATCAAGGCCCATTCATTTTGAATGGACTCAAATCACACCAAAGTCATGCATGGACCAGTTTTGGAACCACACTGCAACCGGTTCGCATGGTCATTTTGTGAATGGGATCTAGTGTAGGCAAACGCACTGTGTTTTGTAACCTTTGTTTGGGGTGACGTTAAGATAGCACTGACACCCACTGCAGATTGCAAGAGGGGTGCGATTTGAATGAGGTGCATGAAACGTGCGTGGATTGAGGGTTTCCCGCGTTGTAGTGCACCTCCCCCTATCTCCTAAGCAGTAGTGTGTTTTTTCTCTGCCAGTACAGGAAGGTGTGCAATTACATACCACCTCGCACCCGCTTAAATGTGAACCTAGCCTAAAGAAAAGTCAGTGTATTCAAGGCTGGTAACTTTTCAGTTGATTGTTTTTTTCATTTTGTGATTAATTGAAAATGAAGCCAATGTGAACACAGTGAATGTGCTGCCTTCCACAAGATCATACCCTTTGTACCTGCCCAGTAAGATTGGCTATTACAGGGCACCACCCTGTGATAGGCAGAGCATTCCCCTTTTTTTTAATCTGTAAAAGTTAAAAAAGTCAGTGAGTGCTCTGTCTGACACCACATGGTGCACTTTGCACCATAATAGCCAACCTTACTGAGGAGGTGCAAAGGGCACCATCTCCTTGTAGGTAGGCAGCACACTCACTTTGCACCTATTCAGTTTGGACACTAATACTGGACAATAGCCAACCTTACTGGGCAGTGTTCATAAATACTAGAAGAAGGAAAAAAATGAAACCAGGTTTGATTTTCTAAAGGACCTGATAAAATACAATTAAGGATGTGATTGCTTTCTAGGGGCAACACATATCGTTTTGACTTTTTCCAGTCTTTATAATTTTGGCACAATTAATTTCATTTAAAAAGACTTTTACTTAGCACCTGCTGCTGAACCCCCCCAGAACAAAAAATTATCTACAGCCCTGTGCTGGCAGATGTGCTGCAAGGACCTGGGACAACCTGCACTATACCATCATCCCTGTCAGTGGAAGCTGCTGAGAGGTCATGAGGTATAGCGGGGGGCAGACTCAGGGGAGTAACGAGGAGGAACAGATTTGCACCCCTTTTGTGTGGCTTTTAGGTGCTCTTGTCAATGGGCTGAGTGGTGGGAGGTTAAATGCCTTGTCAAGCATGTGGTACCCAAATGGCTTGTGCTTTTGCCATGCTTGATGTGCTTAACACAAAGTTTGCAAATTGTAACAGTGCGATCAGCTGAGCATGCGCTAAAAAAGGCCCAGACTGCTGAGCTGTGGGAAGTGGGCTGGGAGATAACAGCTCCACAATGTGATGGAACAGGGTGGCTGCTCTCTACTCTTCCATGATGGCTGCCTCGTTGGGGTTGTGTCTCACCCTCATTTTTCTCCTCTGCTCTATACGACACCCAGGTTGTATCAGTGACCTCATCATCTCCTCCATCCTCATTACCACTGGAGACAACTTGGCAATACGCTGCGGCTGGAGGAACATGACTGCCAATTTGTGTACCAGTGTTCTTCCTTCTCTGTAAGCTCATGTTCCTGCCTTTCTCAACCTCAACCTCAGGACCAACATCTGAATCAGATAATGGCCGTGCATCATCAAGGAGCAAGTGGCTGACGCTGTGTTCAAATAACTCCGCTGACTCCTCCATGCCTGATGCTGTGGCTATGGCAGGAATAGCTGTGGTCAAGGAGGCAGGTTTAGCCTCTCTGGCAGCTGCAGTGGACTGTGCACCAGTCTCTGCTTGGGAGATGGAGGAGGAGGATGGTTTAGATAGCCAGTCCACAACCTCTTCTGCATGCTGTGGCTAGATAACATGGGCAACATCACTAAACAGAGGAAAGTATGCCCTGTCTAAGGACTGACCACGTCAACCTTTGCCTGTGGTCACATACGCTGCTGGCCCCCTTACAGTGCCATGGGAATGTCTGCCTCTGCTTGCTGTCCTCCCAGACATGATGGGGGAATGGGGGGTGCTTATTAACAAAATGTAATAAAGATGTGGAAATGTGTACGTGGATGCACTTTAATCAATGGAAAGTGATGGTTGGTGCACTTTAATTTGAGTATTCACGACACAGACACACTCCACAGATACACTATAATATACTGCAATATACTGCGTCAAATGTGCAGTAACACACAGAACTATATGGCGTTAAACTTGCAGTAATGAAATGTAATATGCAGCGTTAAACTTGCAGTAACGCAATGATATATATGGCGTTAAACTTGTAGTAACACACAGAACTATATGGCATTAAGCTTGCAGTAACGCAATGAAATATACAGCGTTAAACTTGCAGTAACGCAATGATATATATGGCGTTAAACTTGTAGTAACACACAGAACTATATGGCATTAAGCTTGCAGTAACGCAATGAAATATACAGCGTTAAACTTGCAGTAACGCAATGAAACATATGGTTTTAAACTTGCAGTAATGCACAAAACTATATGGCGTTAAACTTGCAGCAACACAATAGAATATACTGTGTTAAATAGTCACTACACTCACACTGACTGAACTATCCCTACATTGACACTAATGTAAAGATGAATGCTCACACTACACTCACCTTGATCTATCCCTAGATGCACACTAAACTACACTGACAATAGAATCAGAATAGAACACTAACTGTCTAATAGAACTGAACAGAGCCCTGTTCTATCTCTCTCCATTCCACTATCATACTACAAATGGCTGCTATGGAAAGAATACTTTTATAATGTGGGATGGGATTAAGAGCAATGAGCCATGATTGGATACAGTCATCATGACAGTGTCCAATCGTGGCTCTGACAGTGCTCTACGGCCTGATTGGGCGAAGGTTTCATTGCTTCAGCCAATCAGAGCTTTTGATGCACTGTGCAGTGGTGCAGTGCATTGTGGTCATTCGGAGGGCCGAACAAACGGCCATAGGACCCTATAATTCGGTTGTTCTGAGAACTTCCGAACAGCCAATGTTCGGCCCGAACTCATGCTCAGGCGGAACCGTTCGCCCATCCTTATTATTCAGTAATCAGTGGTATCCTAAATGTTCACATAAGACAAGTTTCAGAGGTCCCACACCACTGTCTCCCATCTCCTGAGACCAGTGGTGGTGCATCCATAAAGGGCGCAGGAGCGCCCCCCCCCCTCTCCTGTCACTCTCTCACATAGATAGATTCATGCAATGCATGAATCTATCTATGGTTGCCACTGCCACCGCCTATTCATGTGCCCTGGGCATATGAATTACAGCGGCGGGGTTTCTTTGGAAGCGCATGATTAGAGCCATGGGCTTTAATAGGCTTCATGATTAAGGCCGTGGGCTCTAACAGGCTTCCAAAAGGGTAAAAAAGCGGGCGCACTGCTGTGCATTCGCTGATTACTCCGTGTTGTGTTAGGAAATCGAACAAATCCCTTTCCTAACACTGACCCACCTCTCAGCCAATCAGGTTGCTCGGGTCTGGTTACCTGTCACCGCTTTTGGAAGCCTGACAGGAGGAGAGGATGTGGCTGCAATTGATGGGGTTTTTTTTTCAATTTGTTTTTCAGTTTGTTTGCGCCCCCCCCCAAAAAAAAAAAAAAAATTAGCACCAGACGCCACTGCCTGAGACTGAATACATTGTTTCTATGTGTTTATCAGATGATGGGGGATCTAGGTGGACCCTCCGTACTGCTCTCTCCTTTACAATAAAGTCTCCTCTTACCCGGTGATGTGAGGGGCGGCTGATTGTCCATCATGACGTCCTTGTAGAGATCCTTGTGTCCTTCTAAATACTCCCACTCCTCCATGGAGAAATAGACAGTGACATCCTGACACCTTATAGGAACCTGACACACACAATGATACAGTCACCATCCAGACACATCCCTTGTCTGTTACTGGATAATGTCCCAGAATTCCCAGAATCCTCCTCACCTCTCCTGTCAGCAGCTCCATCATCTTCTTGGTGACTTCTAGAATCTTCTCCATGTTGTGTCTCTCAGGTTTTAGGGAGTCACATGGAGGCACTGTGATGGTCATATGATCACCTGACTTCATAAGAGGAAATCTCTGTATTGAGGAACCAATAGGAATATCATGTTAGAATCCCAGAATGCTCCTCACCTCTCCGGTCAGGTCTGTGTTTTATTAATAGAGATAAGAGTGATGTCATGTGACCTCCCAGAATCCTCCTCACCTCTCCGGTCAGCAGGTAGATGATCTCCAGGGTGAGGTTTAGTATCCTCTCAGTTGTGTGACTTCGGTCCTCCTCCATCCTCATTGATGAGGTCATATGTGGGTTTCTCTGTAGACGGATAGAGGAGAATGTACTGTTTAGCCTCTGATCAGCTGATTGGTAAGAGCCAATGATGCGAAGGACTGTGTTCTGTATACATATATAACCTAGTCTGGTGTTCTGTATACATATATAACCTGGTCTGGTGTTCTGTATACATATATAACCTGGTCTGATGTTCTGTATACATATATAACCTGGTCTGATGTTCTGTATACATATATAACCTGGTCTGATGTTCTGTATACATATATAACCTAGTCTGGTGTTCTGTATACATATATAACCTGGTCTGGTGTTCTGTATACATATATAACCTGGTCTGATGTTCTGTATACATATATAACCTGGTCTGATGTTCTGTATACATATATAACCTGGTCTGATGTTCTGTATACATATATAACCTGATCTGATGTTCTGTATACATATATCACCTGGTCTGATGTTCTGTATACATATATAACCTGGTCTGATGTTCTGTATACATATATACCCTGGTCTGGTGTTCTGTATACATATATAACCTGGTCTGATGTTCTGTATACATATATAACCTGGTCTGATGTTCTGTATACATATATAACCTGGTCTGATGTTCTGTATACATATATAACCTAGTCTGATGTTCTGTATACATATATAACCTGATCTGATGTTCTGTATACATATATAACCTGGTCTGATGTTCTGTATACATATATAACCTGATCTGATGTTCTGTATACATATATACCCTGGTCTGGTGTTCTGTATACATATATAACCTGATCTGATGTTCTGTATACATATATAACCTGGTCTGATGTTCTGTATACATATATATCCTGGTCTGATGTTCTGTATACATATATAACCTGGTCTGATGTTCTGTATACATATATACCCTGGTCTGGTGTTCTGTATACATATATAACCTGATCTGATGTTCTGTATACATATATAACCTGGTCTGATGTTCTGTATACATATATAACCTGGTCTGATGTTCTGTATACATATATATCCTGATCTGATGTTCTGTATACATATATAACCTGATCTGATGTTCTGTATACATATATAACCTGATCTGATGTTCTGTATACATATATAACCTGATCTGATGTTCTGTATACATATATAACCTGATCTGATGTTCTGTATACATATATAACCTGGTCTGATGTTCTGTATACATATATAATCTGGTCTGATGTTCTGTATACATATATAACCTGATCTGATGTTCTGTATACATATATAACCTGGTCTGGTGTTCTGTATACATATATAACCTGATCTGATGTTCTGTATACATATATCACCTGGTCTGATGTTCTGTATACATATATAACCTGGTCTGGTGTTCTGTATACATATATAACCTGATCTGATGTTCTGTATACATATATAACCTGATCTGATGTTCTGTATACATATATAACCTGGTCTGATGTTCTGTATACATATATAACCTGGTCTGATGTTCTGTATACATATATAACCTGGTCTGATGTTCTGTATACATATATAACCTGGTCTGATGTTCTGTATACATATATAACCTGATCTGATGTTCTGTATACATATATAACCTGGTCTGATGTTCTGTATACATATATAACCTGATCTGGTGTTCTGTATACATATATAACCTGGTCTGATGTTCTGTATACATATATAACCTGATCTGATGTTCTGTATACATATATAACCTGGTCTGATGTTCTGTATACATATATCACCTGGTCTGATGTTCTGTATACATATATAACCTGGTCTGATGTTCTGTATACATATATCACCTGGTCTGATGTTCTGTATACATATATAACCTAGTCTGATGTTCTGTATACATATATCACCTGGTCTGATGTTCTGTTTACATATATAACCTGGTCTGATGTTCTGTATACATATATAACCTGATCTGATGTTCTGTATACATATATAACCTGGTCTGATGTTCTGTATACATATATAACCTGGTCTGATGTTCTGTATACATATATATCCTGATCTGATGTTCTGTATACATATATATCCTGATCTGATGTTCTGTATACATATATAACCTGATCTGATGTTCTGTATACATATATAACCTGGTCTGATGTTCTGTATACATATATAACCTGGTCTGATGTTCTGTATACATATATAACCTGATCTGATGTTCTGTATACATATATAACCTGGTCTGATGTTCTGTATACATATATATCCTGATCTGATGTTCTGTATACATATATATCCTGATCTGATGTTCTGTATACATATATATCCTGATCTGATGTTCTGTATACATATATAACCTGATCTGATGTTCTGTATACATATATAACCTGGTCTGATGTTCTGTATACATATATAACCTGGTCTGATGTTCTGTATACATATATAACCTGGTCTGATGTTCTGTATACATATATAACCTGGTCTGATGTTCTGTATACATATATAACCTGATCTGATGTTCTGTATACATATATATCCTGATCTGATGTTCTGTATACATATATAACCTGGTCTGATGTTCTGTATACATATATAACCTGGTCTGATGTTCTGTATACATATATAACCTGGTCTGATGTTCTGTATACATATATAACCTGATCTGATGTTCTGTATACATATATAACCTGATCTGATGTTCTGTATACATATATAACCTAGTCTGATGTTCTGTATACATATATAACCTGATCTGATGTTCTGTATACATATATAAGATGGTCTGATGTTCTGTATACATATATAACCTGATCTGATGTTCTGTATACATATATAACCTAGCCCCCCTCCCCCAAGGCACCCACCACCCATGTTGAGGGCATGCGGCTTGGTACGGCTCAGGAGGGGGGGGGCACTCGCTCGTCCCCACCCTCTTTCCTGACCGGCCAGGCTGCGTGCTCGGATAAGGGTCTGGTATGGATTGGGGGGGACCCCCACGCCAATTTTTCTGGGTAGGGGGTTCCCCTTACAATCCATGCCAGACCTAAGGGCCTGGTATGCCCCTGGGGGGGGAACCCACGCCGTTTTTTTCATTTAAAATTTGGCGCGGTGTTCCCGCCTCAGGATTCATACCAGACAGCTGTCAGCACTGCCTGTCACTCATCGCGGAAGGAAAACAAAGTTTTCCTTTCGCGATGAGTGAACCATCTCGGCGCTGGCTCCTGCGACGGGGCTCGCAGGTGTCAAATCTCGCAGAGAAATGCGGCGAGATTGACACAATCTCGCGGTCACCTACTGTAGTTTCCCAGAAAGTCCGACCGTGTGTACGTCCCATAAATCATTTGTTTTGAATATGTTTTAGAACAGAAAGTAAAAAGTATGTGTTTTTAAATGGTTTAGTATTTTTCATTTATAGCACAAAAAAAATCCAGAGGTGATCAAATACCACCAAAAGAAAGCTCTATTAGTGTGAAAAAAAGATATAAATGTGATTTGTGTACAGTGTCACATGACCGAGTAATTACTAGTTAAAGTAGCGCAGTGCTGAATAGCAAAGAATGTCCCGGCCATAAAGGGGGTAAAACCTTCTGGGGGTGAAGGAGTAATGTATATGTACTTGTCATGTGATTGGATAATTTATGGCAGAATGTGAAGATGAATTGACCAATGATAATTCCAGTCTAACTCCTTATCTGGATGTGCCTACCGTATATAAAGTGCTGTGTAAAGCCTAGAGGACGGAGATGGATCTCATTCCTTCACCTCCCCACGTCTTACCTTCTGTGTGGACAATAATGTCTTCTCTGATGGAAGACCATCTCCATCCCCATTCCGGGATTTACTGAGAAAATCCACAACTCCCTTTATATTTTTGGCGCCCGGATTGCAGAAATTTAGAAGCAAGTTGGAGAATCTTCTGACTGGCCAAAAACGTGAGTAAAGGTTTATTTCCAACTAAAATTTCTGTCTGAAGATTTTCTCTGCCCGGGGAATGCAGATCTGGTTTGTGGCCGATGATGACGCCATTTTAAAAAGAACCAAATTGAAGGGATGGCGGTAGTCTGGCTCTGATATGGTTGTCTCTTTATGTTCTACTAAATTGTGTATGAAACTGGCTTGTGGTTTTGGCAGGAAATGGCACAGCTAGGGTGTTGTGTGAGTGAGAAGAAGGAAGTGTGGTGACCCGTTCTATCTTTGTGTGTGAGTGAGAAGAAGGAAGTGTGGTGACCCGTTCTATCTTTGTGTGTGAGTGAGAAGAAGGAAGTGTGGCCCCCCGTTCTATCTTTGTGTGTGAGTGAGAAGAAGGAAGTGTGGTAAACCGTTCTATCTTTGTGCGTGAGTGAGAAGAAGGAAGTGTGGTGACCCGTTCTATCTTTGTGTGTGAGTGAGAAGGAAGTGTGGTGACCCGTTCTATCTTTGTGTGTGAGTGAGAAGAAGGAAGTGTGGTGACCCGTTCTATCTTTGTGTGTGAGTGAGAAGAAGGAAGTGTGGTGACCCGTTCTATCTTTGTGTGTGAGTGAGAAGAAGGAAGTGTGGTGACCCGTTCTATCTTTGTGTGTGAGTGAGAAGAAGGAAGTGTGGTAACCCGTTCTATCTTTGTGTGTGAGTGAGAAGAAGGAAGTGTGGTGACCCGTTCTATCTTTGTGTGTGAGTGAGAAGAAGGAAGTGTGGTGACCCGTTCTATCTTTGTGTGTGAGTGAGAAGAAGGAGGAGTGGTGACCCGTTCTATCTTTGTGTGTGAGTGAGAAGAAGGAAGTGTGGTGACCCGTTCTATCTTTGTGTGTGAGTGAGAAGAAGGAAGTGTGGTAACCCGTTCTATCTTTGTGTGTGAGTGAGAAGAAGGAAGTGTGGTGACCCGTTCTATCTTTGTGTGTGAGTGAGAAGAAGGAAGTGTGGTGACCCGTTCTATCTTTGTGTGTGAGTGAGAAGGAAGTGTGGTGACCCGTTCTATCTTTGTGTGTGAGTGAGAAGAAGGAAGTGTGGTGACCCGTTCTATCTTTGTGTGTGAGTGAGAAGAAGGAAGTGTGGTGACCCGTTCTATCTTTGTGTGTGAGTGAGAAGAAGGAAGTGTGGTGACCCGTTCTATCTTTGTGTGTGAGTAAGAAGAAGGAAGTGTGGTGACCCGTTCTATCTTTGTGTGTGAGTGAGAAGAAGGAAGTGTGGTGACCCGTTCTATCTTTGTGTGTGAGTGAGAAGAAGGAAGTGTGGTGACCCGTTCTATCTTTGTGTGTGAGTAAGAAGAAGGAAGTGTGGTGACCCGTTCTATCTTTGTGTGTGAGTGAGAAGAAGGAAGTGTGGTGACCCGTTCTATCTTTGTGTGTGAGTGAGAAGAAGGAAGTGTGGTAACCCGTTCTATCTTTGTGTGTGAGTGAGAAGAAGGAAGTGTGGTGACCCGTTCTATCTTTGTGTGTGAGTGAGAAGAAGGAAGTGTGGTGACCCGTTCTATCTTTGTGTGTGAGTAAGAAGAAGGAAGTGTGGTGACCCGTTCTATCTTTGTGTGTGAGTGAGAAGAAGGAAGTGTGGTGACCCGTTCTATCTTTGTGTGTGAGTGAGAAGAAGGAAGTGTGGTGACCCGTTCTATCTTTGTGTGTGAGTAAGAAGAAGGAAGTGTGGTGACCCGTTCTATCTTTGTGTGTGAGTAAGAAGAAGGAAGTGTGGTGACCCGTTCTATCTTTGTGTGTGAGTGAGAAGAAGGAAGTGTGGTGACCCGTTCTATCTTTGTGTGTGAGTAAGAAGAAGGAAGTGTGGTGACCCGTTCTATCTTTGTGTGTGAGTAAGAAGAAGGAAGTGTGGTAACCCGTTCTATCTTTGTGTGTGAGTGAGAAGAAGGAAGTGTGGTGACCCGTTCTATCTTTGTGTGTGAGTGAGAAGGAAGTGTGGTGACCCGTTCTATCTTTGTGTGTGAGTGAGAAGGAAGTGTGGTGACCCGTTCTATCTTTGTGTGTGAGTGAGAAGAAACAAGTGTGGTGACCCGTTCTATCTTTGTGTGTGAGTGAGAAGAAGGAAGTGTGGTGACCTGTTCTATCTTTGTGTGTGAGTGAGAAGAAGGAAGTGTGGTGACCTGTTCTATCTTTGTGTGTGAGTGAGAAGAAGGAAGTGTGGTGACCCGTTCTATCTTTGTGTGTGAGTGAGAAGAAGGAAGTGTGGTGACCCGTTCTATCTTTGTGTGTGAGTGAGAAGAAGGAAGTGTGGTGACCCGTTCTATCTTTGTGTGTGAGTGAGAAGAAGGAAGTGTGGTGACCCGTTCTATCTTTGTGTGTGAGTGAGAAGAAGGAAGTGTGGTGACCCGTTCTATCTTTGTGTGTGACGAGTGACAGCGGCGGGGTGCGGGGAGACTTGCTACTCTATTAGAAGTCAGCACTACGCGGCTTAAATTCTGCCCAGAAGTGCGCTGCACAACAAAGAAAAATAGTTGGCACTGTGACCAACGCGGGTCAGACCACTGCCCTTTCCACCTTCACCAACTTACAGAGCAGGTGCCACCATAAGACAGCTTGGGAAGCCACCTTATGGTGCCAGGCTGGGGGGGGGGTAAAATATCCTCAGAAGTAGCTCTGTACAGTGGAGTGGATGGGGGGGAACAGGGACTGTAGGAGAGGAACACAAATACACTTGTAGCCCCCTCCTGATCCCCGGCATCAGGAAGGGGTGACATTTCACGTCAGGGTGCTGGTTCTTAGGCATGATGGGTGTAAATATTTGCAGAAAAGATGGGCGCCAGACACTTTTAGGATAAATAAAAGTGAGTTTATGGCTCACAACAGGAAAAACGAGGGAGAGAGGGTTAGGACACAGGACACCCTAAGACAATATGCAGACAGATCAGAAGACTCCAAAACAAAACAGCACAGGTAGACAGCAATACAGAACAAGAGCCTTAGGCCTGCACCCAATGTTCTTTATTACGTAGCAACAGCTGTCTCCTATAGCAACCAAAAACTCACAGCACCGTGCAGGGTCTCCTTGGATGAGTTCCCCTCGATGCTTTCCCAGCCTCTTCACAGTCCCCAGCACATGAAGAGTAACCTCTGGTACTTCATCTCAGAACTCATCATTCTCCACTAGGGATGGGCGAACGGTTCAGCCCGAGCATAAGTACGGGCCGAACTTTCACATGTTTGGGGAACATCTGAACAAACGGGTCGTTTGACCGTTTGTTCGCCCCCCCGAACTGACCAAAATCCATTGCGGCACTGAACAGTGCATTGCAAACTCTGATTGGCTGAAGCAGTGAAAACATCAGCCAATCAGGGCACAGAGCACTGTCAGAGTCATGATTGGACCCTGTCATCATGACTTTATCCAATCATGGCTCATTCCCGCCCCACAGTATAAAAGTATTCTTTCAATGGCAGCCATTTTCAGAGTGATTTTGGCGTGGAGAGAGATAGAACAGGGCTCGGTTCAGTGCTATTAGCCACTTCAGCCCCGGAAGATTTGGCTGCCTAATGACCGGGCCTCTTTTTGCAATGCGGCACTGCGTCACTTTAACTGACAATTGCGCGGCCGTGCCATGTTGCACCCAAACAAAATTGACGTCCTTTTTTTCCCACAAATAGAGATTTCTTTTGGTGGTATTTGATCACCTCTGCGGTTTTTTTTTTTGCGCTATAAACAAAAAAAGAGCGACAATTTTGAAAGAAAAGCAATATTTTTTACTTTTTGCTATAATAAATATCCCCAAAAATATATAAAAAAAATGTTTTTTTCTCAGTTTAGGCCGATCCGTATTCTTATCAGAATCTCACAACTCTACCTCTCACACGTGTACAGATAGAGATAGCGGCGCTAATATAAATTGTGTAAAATAATGGGTCAGAGCAGCATAATGCCTATGACCCTCTACTTATACATAAAAATATTAATAATAATAATAATAATAAAGTGTCATGAAAAATATTATTTTTATCATGAAAAGAAATTTCTTTAACACCCAGTGAAAAGTGTCACTATAGATAATAATTTACAAGAAATGAATGAATAAGTTCAACAGTTGTTTTTCAATCTTCTTGTGTGAAAAATCTTCTACTCTTCCACCACACCACCGTGATAGTGACAGCACTCCCTCTGAAGAGCGCACTCACCAGATTGTATAGCCTCCCACTCTCGTGTAAGGCAAAACAGCAATTGAACCACACCTGGGTTGGATGTGATGAACCGTGACTGCAATCAAGCCGGCTCCATATGTGAAAAAATGAATAAAGTGCTCCACATACCGTGATACCATTTTGACAGATTTATTAAAATCACTCCAAACACTTCAATGGTTACACTCACTTTTAAACTGAAACATAAAAGCCTTTTTAAAAATCCACAGCAAGCAACAGGATCAGTGATCCAACAGTGCACCGCAGTTACAGCGGACCTGAAGTGTAAACTGGTGTATCTCTCACCCAACCTTCTAAGGCCCAGCCATCCAATCGGTGTAGTCCTCCTCAGACAGCGGCATCTAATGTCAGTGCAATGGAATGCCGTGTAACCATGCCCAATATGTATTCTTCTACATATTTTTGGTAAAAAAGAATTGGAATAAGCGTATATTGATTGGTTTGCGCAAAAGTTATAGCGGCTACAAAATACGGGATAGATTTATGGCATTTTTATTTTTTTTTTTTATACTAATAATGGTGGTGATCTGCAATTTTTATCATGACTGCGACATTATGGCAGACACATCGGACACTTTTGACATTATTTTGGGACCATTGTCATTTATACAGCAATCAGTGCTGTAAAAATGCACTGATTACTGTGTAAATGACACTGGCAGGGAAGGGGTTAACCACTAGGGGGCGAGGAAGGGGTTAAGTGTGTCCTAGGGAGTGATTCTAACTGTGTGGGGGCTGGGCTACCAGTGACATGACACTGATCACTGCTCCCAATCACAGGGAGCAGTAGATCACTGTCCTGTCACTAGGCAGAACAGGGAAATTTCCTGCCTCTCCATGACATGATCGAGGGACACTGGCGGACATCGAGTCCGCGGGTCCCGCGGGCATGGTCACGGAGCTTCTGCAGTGGAAAAAAAATACAGTCCCTGCCACCCACATGCCCAGCGCCTGAATGCAAGCTTGTCAAAACTGTTGGCTCTCCAACTTCTGCCTTTCAGCCTTGTGGATTCTACCCCCTTCCATGAATTCGCACAATGTGCTGTACCACAAAAGCCGTTCCATCTCTCTACCATCACATGGAAGGGAATGTTCTGGCATCGTTGGGCAAAGCAGTCAGCCGTAAAATCCACCTTATTGCTGACACGTGGTCCAGCAATCATGGGCAGGGACTATATATTTTGTTCACAGCACACTGGGTAACGCTGCTTGCAACTCGAAAGGATGCAGGACAGGGCTCATACAGCTGGTGGTGATGATGTCAGACCTGTGAGCTCTACCCCCCTCCTTCTCTGCCACCTCCATGCCCTTCTCTGCAGGATTGTTCTATGAACATCAGGTACCCCTAAGCGTTCAAAGGGCTATTCCCAGAGTCAGGCTAAAAGGTGCCATGCAGTGCTTCAGCTGGTGTGCTTAGGGGACAGGAACCACACCAGAACAGAGATTCTTGCAGCTCTGCAAGGACAGACCCAGAGGTGGTTCACACCACACCAGCTGGAGCCAGGAATGGTGGTGTCCAATAATGGCTCAAACCTCCTGTCCGCCCTTAGACAGGGAAAGTTGACACATGTGCACACATGCCTGGCACATGTCCTCAATTTGGTGGTGCAGCATTTCCTAAGTACGTATCCAGGGTTGCAAGATGTACTAAAGCAGGCCACAAGAGTCTGTAGCCATTTCAGATGGTCATACACAGCCAGCGCTCGGTTGGCTGAAATTCAGCGGGCATTCCACCTGCCCGTAAACCGCCTGATTTGTGATATGCCCACCAGGTGGAACTCAACTTTGGGAATGCTTCAGAGGCTATTTTTTTTGGGCTTTATAAATTTAATTATTCTAGACATGGTACAGATCTGCCACTTTACAGGTAGACTAAGGGGATGCCCCAGGCACTATATTGTAAGGAATTTTTTAGGCTTTCACTTTAAAAATAAAAAAATCACTGCTCAATTAAAAAATGACGTTTTTCACAAACTTTTTTTATTGATACATGTCCCCCAGGGCAGGACCCGGACCCCTATAACCATTGTATGCCCAATTACTTGCATTTAAGCCTTCAAAATGGGCACTTTTGATTTTTGACGTTCGGGTCCCATTCACTTTAATGGTGTTTGTTATTTGGGTCCGAACTTTCGCGGTGTTTGGAAGTTCTGGTGTGAACCGAACAGGGGTCCGTTCAGCCCATCCCTATTCCCCACATGCCCCCAGGAAACAAAAAGCTCTCTCTGGCAGAACCTCTCTCATGCCCCCAGGCAACAATAAGCTCTCTCTCTGGCAGAACCTCTCTCATGCCCCCAGGCAACAATAAGCTCTCTCTCTGGCAAAACCTCTCTCATGCCCCCAGGCAACAAGAAGCTCTATCTCTCTGGCAGATCCTCTCTCATGCCCCCAGGCAACAAGAAGCTCTCTCTCTCTGGCAGATCCTCTCTCATGCCCCCAGGCAACAAGAAGCTCTCTCTCTGGCAGATCATCTCTCATGCCCCCAGGCAACAAGAAGCTCTATCTCTCTGGCAGATCCTCTCTCATGCCCCCAGGCAACAAGAAGCTCTCTCTCTCTGGCAGATCCTCTCTCATGCCCCCAGGCAACAAGAAGCTCTCTCTCTGGCAGATCATCTCTCATGCCCCCAGGCAACAAGAAGCTCTCTCTCTGGCAGATCCTCTCTCATGCCCCCAGGCAACAAGAAGCTCTCTCTCTGGCAGATCCTCTCTCATGCCCCCAGGCAACAAGAAGCTCTCTCTCTGGCAGATCATCTCTCATGCCCCCAGGCAACAAGAAGCTCTCTCTCTCTCTGGCAGATCCTCTCTCATGCCCCCAGGCAACAAGAAGCTCTCTCTCTGGCAGATCCTCTCTCATGCCCCCAGGCAACAAGAAGCTCTATCTCTGGCTGATCCTCTCTCATGCCCCCAGGCAACAAGAAGCTCTATCTCTGGCAGAACCTCTCTCATGCCCCCAGGCAACAATAAGCTCTCTCTCTGGCAAAACCTCTCTCATGCCCCCAGGCAACAAGAAGCTCTCTCTCTCTGGCAGATCCTCTCTCATGCCCCCAGGCAACAAGAAGCTCTATCTCTCTGGCAGATCCTCTCTCATGCCCCCAGGCAACAAGAAGCTCTCTCTCTCTGGCAGATCCTCTCTCATGCCCCCAGGCAACAAGAAGCTCTCTCTCTGGCAGATCATCTCTCATGCCCCCAGGCAACAAGAAGCTCTATCTCTCTGGCAGATCCTCTCTCATGCCCCCAGGCAACAAGAAGCTCTCTCTCTCTGGCAGATCCTCTCTCATGCCCCCAGGCAACAAGAAGCTCTCTCTCTGGCAGATCATCTCTCATGCCCCCAGGCAACAAGAAGCTCTCTCTCTCTCTGGCAGATCCTCTCTCATGCCCCCAGGCAACAAGAAGCTCTCTCTCTGGCAGATCCTCTCTCATGCCCCCAGGCAACAAGAAGCTCTATCTCTGGCTGATCCTCTCTCATGCCCCCAGGCAACAAGAAGCTCTCTCTCTCTCTGGCAGATCCTCTCTCATGCCCCCAGGCAGCAGACAGGCTCTCTCTGACAGAGCCCTCGAGCACATGGCCAGGCCTTTAGACATCAAAGAAATCCTGGACAGCCGCACTCCAAAAATATTTGCCTTTATTCAATAAAGTGTCATCCAAAATACAGGTCACAGCAAAGTGGAACAAAGCCTTCTCGTTTCGCACTACACAGAGTGCTTAGTCATAGCGAGGCCTCAGACTCCAGGCTTCACCCAACGCAGCTGTTCCTCACACATCTGCACCAGACCAAGGTCTGGATGGGATGGCCCTGATTACCTGACTTCCTCAATTCAAATATATACCCTCTCCCAGCATCCTCAGTGGCCCGAGACCTCTACTGATTGGCTGAAAGAGATATGCATATACATAAATTAGTCTCACTGCAGCTCATCATACTAATGCCAAAGGCAACAGTGCTATCTATTGACAAAAGGAAGGAACCACAGCTAAACCAGGCTTAGGAGAAAACCCAAATGATCACAAAGACTATAAATCAGCCAGGTGAGTTACCACCTAGCACAGCTAAATTTACCAGTAGCCCCTGTTTAAGGCAAAGGTGCTGCACACTGTACACAGCATAGACTACAGCCACCCCTGCTGCAGTGACCCGCACTCAGCTGTCTCTCCTGCTCCCCCTAGTGGTCATGCTGGAACAGGAAGCACAGGTGACAGAGCTGCGACTGGGTACGGGTTCCAAGAGTTGTGTTTACGTTTCCTGGGGATACATTTATTACTGCACTAAATAAAGAGAGCCTGTCATAGTGTATAGGACTACGTCTCAGGACTCCTTTCTCCCACCTGCCAAGAAGTTCAATCCGGGAACCCCTCCATCCAACCACATCCAGACATGCAGCTTGGGCACCGGAAACAGTACTCTCCTCCTCTCTATATACAGTATACATCATCCATTTATACTTTATCTATATGGAGACTACACAATATACAGACTTCTGATCTATGGTATCAGTGGGGGGAAGTTATACACAGAGATATATAGAATGATACAGACTCTCCTCTCTATATACAGTATACATCATCCATTTATATATTATCTATATGGAGACTACACAATATACAGACTTCTGATCTATGGTATCAGTGGGGGGTGTTATACACAGAGATATATAGAATGATACAGACTCTCCTCTCTATATACAGTATACATCATCCATATGGATATAGACTTTGTTTAAAGCAGTCAGAAGAACGATTGGTGGGGTCTCACCTTGTTAGATCTGCCCATACATCCTCCAATCAGATTCCTTGTGCTTCCCGTCAATAAAGAGACCTGAAAATAGTTCTAGAAAGGTGAAGAGTCTAATCACAGAAGATTCTGGAAGATAAAACCTGGAACCATGGCACCAAGAGAGCCCAACTTCTTCTATTGTATGAAGATCGAATGTGTGTGAATAAGAAGTTAATGTGAATGTTACTTACAATGATTTCCTAATGCAGGAAGAGGAGGCGGGGGAGGGGGTTTTCTTCTACTTCCTCTATCCGAGTCTGCTGTCTTCTGTCAGTTCTTACATAACTCATTACTCGGAGCTTCCAACTTCCTCTTTCTATACAGAGATTAGAACAAGTCTAAACCTTCCTCAGGCTGGGTGTATAGGGGGTGTAAATTTGGAGCGATATGGTCGGAGGATTTCTGAAGGGTCAATATGTTGGTATTCAGAAGAATCAACTGAAAATATCTAAAAAATAATTTTATTTACAATTTCAACAAAACCTCATTATATAAGAATAAAAACATGTTCCATCATAAATACTCCTCAGACTTTGATTTGATAATCCATGTCCATGATGTCTCCATGTATACATCCACCATACACAGACTGGTTGGGATACCCAATCTGATGAGACCTAAACCACCGGTTATCTACCACAGATTTTCCCAACAGAATGTACAGACAGACCATGGACAGACCTCCACCTTTCACAGAAGACTTCTCCTTCTTCACACTGAGATGAAGGATCTACAATTCTATAAATCCTAATCAATAAGATCTGATCATACAGATTGATCATTATATGGAAAGTAAGTATGGAGTGTGGGGGGGGGGGGGTCACTCAAGTGTAGCTCCTTCCATGAACTCCAGCCCGGTCAGTGAAGTACATTTCAGGGCTTTCTGTCCACTTTTATTTAAAAGGAAAAGTTCAAAACCTCACACAAGGTGACCCCCATAGGGGTTTTCACCATCACTATGACAAAACAGAAATTTTCCAGCCTCCTGGCTATCTGGACTCCATAGTCCCTAAGCCGATCTCTGTACAGACTCCCCACATTGATACAAAGAAATCCCCAACAGATAAGGGAGTCTCCAGCTAATCCCCATAAACACTAGTCGGGTCCTCGCCCAGATCACAGGCTGTGTGTCATAAGGAAATCATTCTGGACGGCTGCACTTCCAATAATTCTCTTTGTTGAAGTATCATGTGACAGGAGGTAACAGATGGAGCAGGGGACAAAGAGGTAGATGCGCTTCACCCGAATGTTAGCGCTTAGTCATTACCTATTGGAACCACAATAACCTATATACTGCTCTAATGTGCAGACATCCCAAGTCTCCCATGAGTCGCGGGAGTCTCCCAAATTTGGCTGCGGACTCCAGGACACCTGCGAACGCTGGGCGATCTCCCGAGTCCGTCTCGCCC